>NC_139535.1:11636974-11884153 GCF_965153285.1 Podarcis tiliguerta
CCGACTCTTTATCCCACTGTACGCTTACAAGCAGGGACGTGGGTGGCGCTGTGGGTTAAACCACAGAGCCTAGGACTTGCCGATCAGAAGGTCGGCGGTTCGAATCCCCGCGACGGGGTGAGCTCCCGTTGCTCGGTCCCTGCTCCTGCCCACCTAGCAGTTAGAAAGCACGTCAAAATGCAAGTAGATAAATAGGTACTGCTCTGGCGGGAAGGTAAATGGCGTTTCCGTGCGCTGCTCTGGTTCACCAGAAGCGGCTTAGTCATGCTGGCCACATGACCTGGAAGCTGTATGCCGGCTCCCTCGTCCAATAAAGCGAGATGAGCACCGCAACCCCAGAGTCGGCCATGACTGGACCTAATGGTCAGGGGTCCCTTTACCTTTTATCTTTACAGTTACAAGCACATTGAATAGATTTACGGGCAGACTTCAGGGTTCAAGCCCGCCCCTTCCTGAACGATGCTCTGGGTCATTCCCATCCACCGTCCACTCTTACCTTGTATACCTGGGCGGCTTCTTCTGCAGAGAGCACTCTGTGGCCCCTATGCTCTTGGGAACTGGCACATTCCCCGCAGAAGGGGACTTGGTCGTCCTCGCAGAACAAGTCCCACGGCTGCCGATGCCTCTGGCATTCCGAGTTCCGTTGTTCTCGAGCCTCTCTCTCTGCCGAAGCTTCCCAGTCCTTGAGTATTTCAGCGAGGTTCGAGAGAGACCTGTTGGGCCTGAAGGTTCTCTCGACAGTCCTTCTGCACTCGGGGCACCTGCCATTTGCGCCAGGCTGCTCCCAGCACCTCCGGATGCATGCTTGGCAGAAGCTGTGCCCACAGTTTAGCAGCACTGGGCTGGTGAAATAGCAGAGGCAGATTGGGCACGTAGCTACGCACCGGCACCGCTTCATGGAGTTCCCGTCACCCATGGGCTGAACCTTCGGCAGAGAGGCAATGCCGCCTCAATCTGAAACAGGGTACATCAAAAGGAAACACCTTATGAGTGGCTTAATAAAGGGCATGTTGCAATAAACTGCTTTGAGGTTCTCTGTTGACTAAGCGATAGATATCTATGTAGCGATAAGCACTTATTTACCAACGACAGCTGTACGATTATAATAGCCCAGGTGAAGAATTTAGAAGAATTTTATTATTACGGTCACAAACCAGTTCCGATTCACTTACAATATCAGGGAAATCATAAAACACAACAGGGATACATTGAATTGCAACTGGGTATAACAGAGACAATCCAGATATACAGTGGTGCCTCGCAAGACGAAAAGAATCCGTTCCGTGAGTCTCTTCGTCTAGTGGTTTTTTCGTCTTGCGAAGCAAGCCCATTAGCGGATTAGCGCTATTAGCGGTTTAGCGGCTATTAGCGGCTATTAAAGGTTTAAGGGATTAGCGGATTAGCTGCTAAAAGGCTATTAGCAGCTTAGTGCCTTAGAAAAAGGGGGTGGGGAGCGAAAAGAAACCCCCCAGGAATTGCAAGACATTTTCGTCTTGCGAAGCAAGCCCATAGCAAATTCGTCCTGAGAAACACCTCCAAAACAGAAAACCCTTTCGTCTAGCGGGTTTTCCGTCTTGCGAGGCATTCGTCTTGCGGGGCACCACTGTAGCGGCAGTTAAAAAAAAATATATTAAATCTTGGTCACTAAAATATAACCTAAATATAATTAAAATAAAACCTAAAATGATCATTTAAAAGCTTAATCATTTTGGTAGTACAGCTTGTTCCCTAAATTTTATGGCAGTCGCACAGAATTAGGCCACCCTTAGCGTAATCTCTAGATCCTTGTCCTCTACCAGGAGTTTTAGACATTGAAGTTCGGACCCATTGAAGTTCGGCCCAGGTGTAGCTCTGTAGGCTGCAGATCAACAGGTATAGCTTTTTGGTAGGGCTGGAGTTCAACAGGTCAGGTATTTTTGTGCTGTGATTCCTGCATTGCATAGGGTTGGAACAAATAACTCTAGGGGTCCCTTCCAATTCTACAATTCTAGGGTTCTATAATTGGCATGAACGGCCCTTGCAGGTAGGTGCAATAATAGACCAACACAAACAGCAGCCTTTTAAAGAGGCTAGTAGCTATCAGTTTCATACTGCTAGGGGGCCGCAATACGTCTGCCCGGAAGTGATGTCCAGGGGGAATTTCTGGAAGGCGGCAGTTTGTCCTGGATCTTTGGCAAGCAAACCAAGAAATCGCGTTTTAATGTTAAAAAAAAAGCTGAACAATTTGGGGGGTTTCCTTAGAAAAACAAAAACTCAACTTTCGGGGTGTCCTGATTTTTATCTTTTGAAATACAGTGGTACCTCGGGTTAAGAACTTAAATCGTTCTGGAGGTCCGTTCTTAATCTGAAACTGTTCTTAACCTGAAGCACCACTTTAGCTAATGGGGCCCTCCTGCTGCTGCCGTGCCACCGGAGCACGATTTCTGTTCTCATCCTGAAGCAAAGTTCTTAACCCAAGGTACTATTTCTGGGTTAGCGGAGTCTGTAACCTGAAGCATCTGTAACCTGAAGCGTATGTAACCCGAGGTACCACTGTATGGCAACTCTACATACTTCCTACAGAGAACCGAGCTTCTCTTCCTCTGCAGCTAACATGGGTCACCTCCACACTATATTTAAAGCACATTTTTAACACTTGGCAGAGCTGTAGCAGGGGGGTGGGGTGGCTAGCCGGGTTTTGTTTTGGCTCCGGTGAAATTTTCAGAGGGGTGCTACTGAGGCTCACAGCCTGTGTGTGTGTGTGTGTGCAACTGCACATGGGGGGTGTGTGTGCGCGCGCTAAACTGGGTCTTGTGACCCGTGTGAAATAAAGTCTAGAAGAGTTTGGATTTGATATCCCGCCTTTCACTCCCTTTAAGGAGTCTCAAAGCGGCTCACATTCTCCTTTCCCTTCCTCCCCCACAACAAACACTCTGTGAGGTGAGTGGGGCTGAGAGACTTCAGAGAAGTGTGACTGGCCCAAGGTCACCCAGCAGCTGCATGTGGAGGAGCGGGGAAGCGAATCCGGTTCACCAGATTACCAGTCCACTGCTCTTAACCACTACACCACACTGGTCTAGTTTCACCCCTGCCACTTGGTATAAATCATGGCTCCCCCCTAAAAAAAGAAAGAAAAAGAAGACCTCCCAGAAACTTGGGAACAGCAGTTTACGCCTCACATATCTCCAGTTGCCAGCAGCCGAAATGTTTATGGGCTTATTTACAAAGTTGAGAGAACACAAACCCTCTAGTGACCCCCTTGAGACATTGTGTGAAATGCTATTATTCATTTCGCAGGAAGCTGTACATAGTCAGGCCATTGGTCCTCCTAACACAATATTGTCAACCTAGAAATGCCAAAGGTTTAATTTGGGAGTTTCTGTACAAAAAAGCAAAAGCTCCACCACTGAGAAAAGGGGTAGTAAGAGCTACTACCATCATGCAACCATCTTATTTTGAGAAATAAAATATCTCTACAGCTGCATGGGCAGAAATAAAGCTGAGCTGCAAACCGTCTCCAACACTTAATCTGGAGCCTTTCGGATAGTTGTAGGTTTGCTTTTTACATTTCCACTACACCCTTCCCCCCAAAGCCAATTGCAAAGCCCTCACCTGGCGGAGGTGAGCAAGTTGACTCAGCTTGGACCTAAGCCACGAGAGACTCCACCAGCATTGAAAGTGAAGAGCCGAGAGCAGCGAAATCAAATTCCCCGCCGAGAACTCGGGCAGCTTCGAAACTCGCAAGCCGCCACCCTTCTAACAAGCGGGACGCGTTTTGAATGGACAAACTGTGGGGCGGGGCAACCTGCAGCCAATCAGCGGCTCTTGGAATGCTCATCCGCGGACACGCCCCCGTTCCTTGATCTTTGCGGGAGGAGTTCCGCCGATTAGCAGAAAGTCAAAGGCGAAAAGGGAGTTCTTTGCTACTGGCGCCGTTTTCCGCGTTGTTGCAAAATCGCGGCGGGTGGGGTTTGCAGCCAAAGGGGTATGCAGAATGACGAGCGTTTAGTCTACTCTGGGACGATGGCAAAATCGGTGCAAGCCTAATTCTGTGGCTTGCTTGTTTTGTGGCTGCGTCTCGAGGCACGTGGAGCTTTCTCCTTAATTTTGCAAAACCCGACATGGTGCGGGGAAGCCAACAGTGAATCAGGGCTGCACATTGGCAACATGTCACGTGCCTTTTTCTGCTAAAGTGGTCCCTACCCTCAAGTTCACAATCTTAAAAAAAATAAAACCAACAGCCCACACAACACAAAAGGAAAAAGGAATGTGAGGGAGGAAGGACAAACAAGCGCAAGTTGTATCTATTCATATGCAGCTAAAACTGCTTGCATCATGTTATGCTGTATTTCTGTTGATCTGCTGTTACTTTTTATGGTGTCTTAGAGGATATGTCGTCTTAATTTTTTGTGCTTCTTTAAAATGGTTTTTTTTAATAAAAAAAGATTGCATTTGTGATATAATTAAGGTGTTAAAACTGCTCAGCAGGAGTGGCGAACAATTTATCTTAATACTAATAACAGACTCGGAAGGTGCCTTAATCAGCATTTAGGTTTCAAAGGGAGACGCTACTGCGCTGTTGAAGAGCAATCTGCAGTCTTGATATCCCGCTAAGCCATTTTCACCTCCCTTTTGCAAATTCCATTCCCAGGTGGGGAGTATCTCCCCCGCCCCCTGACTGAATCTACTTTTCTCTTGACCAGACGCCCTTTTCATTTGCACAGGCACTCACGTGTCTTCCTCTTACACCCTGGGCCTTCTTGCCCCACCCTTGACCTTCTTTCAACATCTGGAGGACGCCACACAAGCTGTCCCTGGGCTAAGGTGTTAACAGAGGTAACAAAGAGAGCTATCCCTCTGGATCTCTTTCTGGCATTTTCTAGCAAAAAAGATGAAATATCTGGGCAGGGAAAATCTCCTCTGCTGCCAGTCCGAGTAGGCAATTGTCAGTGTGCGTGCAGCTTCTTTATATTCTTTGCATGTTTTACTCAGAAGTAAAGGTAAAGGGACCCCTGACCATTAGGTCCAGTTGTGACTGACTCTGGGGTTGTGGCGCTCATCTCGCTTTATTGGCTGAGGGAGCCGGCGTACAGCTTCCGGGTCATGTGGCCAGCAGGACTAAGCCGCTTCTGGCGAACCAGAGCAGCGCACGGAAACACCATTTACCTTCCCACCAGAGTGGTACCTATTTATCTGCTTGCAGTTTGACGTGCTTTTGAACTGCTAGGTTGGCAGGAGCAGGGACCGAGCAATGGGAGCTCACCCTGTCGCGGGGATTCGAACTGCCAACCTTCTGATCGGCAAGTCCTAGGTTCTGTGGTTTAACCCGCAGTGCCACCCGTGTCCCTTACTCAGAAGTAAGCCTCGCTAAATGCTCCAATACCCGCCCTTCCCCATGAAATGCACATAGGGTTGCAACACTGAGCAAGTTTACGCAGAAGTAATCCTTAAAAAACAGAGACATCACCTTGCCAACAAAGGTCCATATAGTTAAAGCTATGGTTTTCCCAGTAGTGATGTATGGAAGTGAGAGCTGGACCATAAAGAAGGCTGATCGCCGAAGAATTGATGCTTTTGAATTATGGTGCTGGAGGAGACTCTTGAGAGTCCCATGGACTGCAAGAAGATCAAACGCATCCATTCTTAAGGAAATCAGCCCTGCGTGCTCACTGGAAGGACAGATCGTGAAGCTGAGGCTCCAATACTTTGGCCACCTCATGAGAAGAGAAGACTCCCTGGAAAAGACCCTGAAGTTGCGAAAGATGGAGGGCACAAGGAGAAGGGGACGACAGAGGACAAGAAGGTTGGACAGTGTTCTCAAAGCTACCAGCATGAGTTTGACAATACTGTAGGAGGCAGTGGAAGACTGGAGTGCCTGGTGTGTTCTGGTCCATGGGGTCACGAAGAGTTGGACACGACTAAATGACTAAACAAACAACAACAAGCCTCGCTAAATGCTCCAATACCCGCCCTCCTCCATGAAATGTGCATAGGGTTGCAACGCTGGGCGAGTTTACGCAGAAAGTAATCTTCAGTGGTGGGATGCGGGTGGCGCTGTGGGTTAAACCACAGAGCCTAGGACTTGCCGATCAGAAGGTCGGTGGTTCGAATCCCCGTGATGGGGTGAGTTCCCATTGCTCAGTCCCTGCTCCTGCCAACCTAGCAGTTCGAAAGCACATCAAAGTGCATGTAGATAAATAGGTACCGCTCTGGTGGGAAGGTAAACTGCATTTCCATGCGCTGCTCTGGTTCCCCAGAAGCGGCTTAGTCATGCTGGCCACATGACCCGGAAGCTGTACGCAGGCTCCCTCGGCCAATAAAGCGAGATGAGCGCTGCAACTCCAGAGTCGTCCGTGACTTGACTTAATGGTCATGGGTCCCTTTACCTAATCCTCAGTGAGTTTAGTGGGAGTTGTCAGCATGGATTATGGGAACGCACCTTCTTCCTTAAGAAGTCAGCTCGAAAGAACAACAGCGTGACTTGTGAAACATGCATCAGGCATAGGATATTTCTCCATTCCCGATTTGCACCCCTAGATCGATTCCTACATGTGCTTGCTAGCTTTCCCGTGCGTTTGGGTATTTCAGCTGGAGGTAACGACAGCGTCGGGGCAGCCGATATAAATTGCTGGGTTATGTTCTCACGTTGGCCTCCAGCCCCGCGCGCAGAGACTTCGCATCCGAGCCGGAAGTCGCGTTGCGAGGGATTACTCTTCCTTCGGCTTTGGCTCTATTGTGACGATCGGCCTCATTCCATACATGGAACAGGGAGGCGGAGCTTTTCACGAGGCGGCGTTCTAAGCACCGCTGATTGGCTGCAGCGCGGAGCCAGTTCGTCCCGCCCCGGAACGTTTGCCCATTCACAACTTAGCTGCTGCAATTTACTGAATCTTTTTTTTCGTGGCGGGGAATTTGAGTTCTCTGCCTCCGGCTTCTCCTTCTTGCTCGTAATCTGAGTTGCTGGGCGCTTGAACCGAAGGAATCCCCTTTGCTCCGCCGGATTGGGACAGCTGCTTTTGCCGGGCTTCGAGGTAAAGGGAATTCGCCTCCTGGACCCCGTTTTTAGGCTCAGTCGGTAGCCACTTAAATCGGTAGGAGTTTATTGCTCGCTTAGGCGTGCGCTTGTGCGCGCGTGCTGCATTTTGAACCCAGCAAAGCTGTTCTTAGGTTCTGGTTCCTTACTGCCCCTTTTCTCCTGCCCCCAGTTTTCTCATTGCTTCTTGCTCAATGTCTCCCGGACGTCTGCTTTAAAAACAAAAGGCATAAATAAATCCCAACACACTTGCAATATAAAAGCGAGGGACCCGCGCTTCCTGGAAATCGTTCTGCAGAAAGGAAAACTGGGGCGGCGATGCAGGTGGTGGTTAAACGGTCTCTTCCAGAAACTAAATAAATGTGTGTATCAGTCCTTGGTATTTTTAGAGGGGGGGGGGGTTTGTCATGGGTGTAGGGGGGTCAGAGAGGCAGCCCCCCAATCAAGTAAAACAATATAAATAATTAACTGACCAATCACGTAGGCTCTGGAACAAAAGTCTTGTGCCCCCCCAACAAAAATCCTGACTACGGGGTGTGTGTATGTTAAAAATCCAACTCCAAATGTTCCAACCCCAGTTATATGGGTGCCGCCCTCTTTTCCATCCCGCTTTTTGGGAGTAAAGTTGCCTCATGCTCATTTTTTAAAAAAGGGTTTCCTTCTCAAACCCGATTCTCTGGTTTGCCTGTCCCCAGTCCTAGGCCGTTTCCTGCTGCATCGGTTTCTCCTTTCTCTTGCTAGTAACCGGAGTTGCTCCGGATCCGGGCGCTTGAACCAAAAGAGTTCCTGGATCCTCCGTCCAAATAAAATCGCTGCTTTGGCCGGTCGTTGGGGAGCGAAGGGTAAACGAAATCTGGGCGTTGGGAACGGGTTTGTAGCCCGATCTTTCTTTGCCCTGTGAAGTTAAAAAACAATTAAGAGAGTTATTCTCAGAGAAGCGCGCGTCGTTTTTTGCAGGTGGCTTCGCTTGCTGCGGCGGAGTGCAGTAGAGCTGCCTGGGCTTGTCGACTCATCTATTTCCCCCCAATTATTTTTATTGATTTTTCCAAATGATTGCAAATCAGACTGAATTAATTCAGTTTAATCGCAAGATTTGATTCTCCCACCCCACCCTCGCTTTTCTCGTTATTGGCTTGCCCGACACTCAAAAAATTGTAGTTTCCTTATGCACAACTCCTGGGATGCATAGTTTTAGATTGCAGTGCAACTCCTTCCCTCCCCCGGCCTGCTGGGGGGGGGGGGCGAGCAAAAGGTGGCCTTGATAGTGGGGGGCAGGGCTCAATCCCATCCCACCCAGGACCAGATTAGGAGAGTGCTCAGGCCTAAACCCTGCCCAGTTAAAAAGGCTGGGCTGCATTAACAAAAGCAAGTGTATTTGTCTAACAGGGAGGACAATGAAAATAGTCATACATTTGCATATATAGTGTTACATAGTCTTACATTTAGTCTTATTACAATAGTCTTACATTTGCATATATAGGCAGAGGATGCCACTTAACTCATTAGGTAAAATTGGAAATTCAGATTTGATTTATTTATAGATTTATAGATTTATTTATAGATTTGATTTATTTATAGATTTCTCTAAATCTGAGGCCTGTGGGGTTTGGATTGCATTTTTACTTTGCTTGCATAAAATGGAGGTTCTATGGGGTTTTTGTTCTGCTTTTAAAGAAATTGCCCTCCAATTTCAGAAGGCAAACAAGCAGAGACCTGGGAGGAAGGGAACAAGAAAAATCATCCAGTGAACTATTTGTAAAAGTTTTAAATGTAAACTACTGAGCCTTGGACTTGCCGATAGGAAGGTCGGCAGTTCAAATCCCCACAACGGGGTGAGCTCCTGTTGCTCTGTCCCAGCTCCTGCCAACCTAGCAGTTTGAAAGCACACCAGTGCAAGTAGATAAATAGGTACCACTGCGGTGGGAAGGTAAACGGCGCTTCCATGTGCTGCTCTGGTTTTGCCAGAAACAGCTTAGTTGTGCTGGCCACATGACCCAGAAAAACTGTCTGCGGACAAATGTAGGCTCCCTCGGCCAGTAAAGCGAGATGAGCATCGCAACCACAGAGTTGTTCGCGACTGGACTGTCAGGGGTCCTTTACCATTTTTTTTTACTGTAGAGGGCAGGAGAGAATGGCTCACTGTCAAGAGAGCCAGCCCCATGTAGTGTGCGTGCAATCTTCTCTAGGTGCTATACTACAACTTGTGGGATAACCAGCTTCATTTAACCAACATGCTTATATCTAACTAATGTGTGAAGGGTTTAATTCCACAGTAAGCGGTCCTGACAGGGTTAGCTGTGTCACTTCCCCTTACCTTGGGAGGAAATAGGCAATCTTGCCAATCGTCCCCACCCCGCTGCCTGAGAAACTTAGTATGTGCAGAGGTTATAGCTGGTTGCTCAAGATCAGCAGCCACATGGCTCTCACCAGCCACTGTTGTGTTCCTCTACCAAAAAAATTAGGAACTTTCACCACTTTGTAACTAAACTAGATTTTACTCCCTGTGCAACTTTTCTGAAGCACATGTTTCTCTACCGCTGGAGAGTTTGTAAGTAAACCATTTTTTAACTTGCCTGGAATGTGGTCTTTTCCTATGCTGCAGAAAGAGGGAAATTTTGAAACTGGCTTGGAAGGGTACATTTTAAAGGTCCACCAACCTACATTTCCATGCTTGACTTTGCAATTTATTTTGTGACTTTTCTGCTGGGCTTCTCTCGCCAAAGAGTACTTGCCCCAAACCTGGATCTTGGCATTCAGGAATTCTCATACGGTGTCTGTCTGTGTGTGTGTGTGTGTGTGTATTGCACCAACAGAACTCTTGTCACCCAATGACATTTTAGCAATAGATTCCCACCAGAGGAAAAGCAGTACCCTTTGACAAAACGCATAATGAATATGTGGAATTTGCTGCCCCAAGATGTGGGGATGGTCACTAAGGTGGGTTCCTTATCAAAGCCACTGACCACATTCCTTTAGAATAATTCCATCAACAGGATTAGTTATGAGGGTGATAGAGCTCCTTCATAGTCACTGGGATTGTTTTATTGTGCATACTCTTTATGGATGTTTATCTTTTACTGTTTGTATAACTCATTTTTGTACTATGGTGATGATGCTGATGATAATTATAATAATAATAATTTTATTATTTATACCCCGCCCATCTGGCTGGGTTTCCCCAGCCACTCTGGGCAGCTTCCAACAAAATATTAAAATACAATAATGCGTCAAACATTAAAAGCTTCTCTAAACAGGGCTGCTTTCAGATGCCTTCTAAAAGCCTGGTAGTTGTTTTCCTCTTTGACATCTGGTGGGAGGGTGTTCCACAGAGCGGGCACCACCACTGAGAAGGCCCTCTGCCTGATTCCCTGTAACTTGGCTTCTTGCAGCGAGGGAACCGCCACAAGGCCCTTGGCGCTGGACCTCAGTGTCTGGGCAGAATGATGGGGGTGGAAACGCTCCTTCAGGTATACTGGACCGAGGCTTAGTAGCCTTTTTTGGCCATAAGCGGTATATAAATTTCAGAGGCAGTATGCCACTGAATACCAATTGCTTAAGGGCAAGAGCCAGAGAGGGCTACAGTCTTCATGTCATGCTTGTGGGATTCCCAAAGGAATCCAGCTGTACACTCAGCGGGGTGGGGGTGGGGGTAGGATGCTGGATTACTTTTCAGCTGGGCTCTCCAGATCTTGCCATTTTACATAAGGCAGGCTCTGGACACAAGCCAATTATTAGTAATGGCAACATTCAGAAACTATTGGGAGAGCCTTGCTATTCAGTAACAGGATTGAAAAGTAGCCTTCATTCATTCATTCATTCATTCAATAGGGTTCCAAACACAACATCCCATGCAAACCTCTTGACCTGGAGTATGCAGGGTTGATACCATCAGAGTGCCACTGGGAGACCTCATTTGTTTTGCTGTGTAAGGGAATAAGATATTGTTAGGTATGCAAGCAGGAATTGAAAACTAGACAGCCGAGGGAGAAGAGGAAAGGGAGAAGAAAAAAGAATCAATTAGGAAAACGTGCAATTTAGGATTAGATATAAGGGTTGAAATGTGAATTGGAATATAAATTTCTAATATAAAACAGTAAATAGGGGAAAGTAGGGACATGGGTGGCGCTGTGGGTTAAACCACAGAGCCTAGGGCTCTGTCGGCGGTTCGAATCCCCGCCATGGGGTGAGCTCCCGTTGCTCGGTCCCTGCTCCTGCCAACCTAGCAGTTCAAAAGCATGTCAAAGTGCAAGTAGATAAATAGGTACCGCTCCGGTGGGAAGGTAAACGGCGTTTCTGTGCGCTGCTCTGGTTCGCCAGAAGCGGCTTAGTCATGCTGGCCACATGACCCGGAAGCTGTACACTGGCTCCCTCGGCCAGTAAAGCGAGATGAGCGCCACAACCCCAGAGTCGGCCACGACTGGACCTAATGGTCAGGGGTCCCTTTACCTTTTACCTTTACATCTGCATGGCATTGTGATGCCTTTATCTCTTGCATTGCTACACCTTCTCATTGTATGTGATGTCCACCAAGATACACTAAAGTTTCTGGCAAAATAAATATATCACGCCTTTCATATTCCACGTGATAACTTTTTTAAAAACTGCAATAGACAAGTAAGGCTACTCTTTCTAGAGTTTCAGTCCTTACCTGTCTCCTGCTGTAAGAATAAATAACAAGCAGCAAAGTTGGGAAAAAGCGTGCTTTATGTGTATTACTCTGGAGGATAGTGTTCCCAAATGGGTCTTAGTTGTTTTCCTTGCCTACACAGATTTTGTGTTTACACTGCACACAAAGCATGAGAACAACAAACTAAATTGTAATTACATCAACAACCCACTGTTATCTGTTGTTGTTTAGTCATTTAGTCCGACTCTTTGTGACCTCATGGACCAGAGCACGCCAGGCACTCCTGTCTTCCACTGCCTCCTGCAGTTTGGTCAAACTCATGCTGGTAGCTTCGAGAACACTATCCAACCATCTCGTCCTCCGTCGTCCCCTTCTCCTTGTGCCCTCCATCTTTCCCAACATCAGAGTCTTTTCCAGGGAGTCTTCTCTTCTCATGAGGTGGCCAAAGTATTGGAGCCTCAGCTTCAGGATCTGTCCTTCCAGTGAGCACTCAGGGCTGATTTCCTTCAGAATGGAGAGGTTTGATCTTCTTGCAGTCCATGGGACTCTCAAGAGTCTCCTCCAGCACCATAATTCCAAAGCATCAATTCTTCGGTGATCAGCCTTCTTTATGGTCCAGCTCTCACTTCCATACATCACTACTGGGAAAACCATAGCTTTAACTATACGGACCTTTGTTGGTGATGTCTCTGCTTTTTAAGATGCTTTCTAGGTTTGCCATTCTCCCTAAAACACAAATCAAAGTTGAATAAAGAGGAGTGGTCAAGAGGGGTATCAAAGTGGGAATCGGCCTCTGTAGCTGGTTGTGAATAAGCAGTTGAGTGATGTTTTGCTTTATTGGGGCGCATAATACTAACCTGATTCTCTTGCTGCTGTTTCTTTCCAGGGCAGAGATACGGCCCTTTGAGCTCTCTTCCCATTGGGGCTGCTTCTGAGTGCAGGAGAAAAGAATTCTGTTCCCTTTGTGTTGCACTGCAATAGTGAAGCTATGGCTGAGACCCCCAGGAAGAGGCTTCGCTTTGAAGCTACTTGCCCTGTCTGCCTGGCCTACTTTGCAGATCCTGTGACTCTAGACTGCGGACACAACTTCTGCCAAGGATGCATCTCTACATGCTGGGAGGAGGCTGGCACAGAAACCAGGTGCCCACAGTGCCGAGCAGCCGTGGGGCGGGATTTCAAATCAAACAGGTCTCTAGCAAGCATTGTTGAAATTGCTCAGCAGCTGAATTCCATGGGCCTAGAGGGGCCCAAATGTGTGACGCACAAGGCACCCATGAATTTGTTTTGCAAGGATCACGAAATCTTCTTCTGCCTTCTGTGTGACGCTGCACAACAGCACCCATGCAAAGCTGTGGTTCCCATAGACCAGGCTGTTGAAGAATACAAGGTAAGAATACTACATTTGATGCGATTTGGGCATATAACCAATGCTACATTCTCAGAAATATCCAGGGCCAGGGTTCGAGGGTGGTGAGAATTCAGACTCTCCTTGTGGGAAGGCTTTATATATGATCCCAGGTGTGTGAGGTGACTTTTCAGACACAATTGCATGGAGAAATATGTGCTCCCATACAAAGCTGTTTGTGTATTAAGGCCATCTTCTGTTAAGGCTCTCCCCAGCCATTCAGGAGAATGTTGATGTCTGTCTATGCAATTTCTGTGCCAGGGAGACTTTCCCAGTGCTGGCGCTATTACATATCACATTGCATGTGACGTTTTGGGGATAGCAGCCTTGTGGGCGAAATTTCCCCAACACTAGGCACACGCCTTAGCAGTGGCGTAGCTAGCCATTCTGGTGCCCGGCGCGGTGTCCTGCAGCCGGTGGCGGGGTAAGCTGCCCGTGGGGGCAGGGCAAGCCAAGGCAGGGCGCGCTGCATGGAGCCTCGCAGCAGCCTCCCCCTCAGTTGTAGGGTGGCTGAGGCGGTGGGCAGACGCAAGCCCCACGCTGCTCAAAAAGCAACGCAGAGCTTGCAGGAAGTCCACCTGTTTTTACTGTATTTATACAGTGGTGCCTCGCAAGACGAAATTAATTCGTTCCGCGAGTCTCTTCGTCTAGCGGTTTTTTCGTCTTGCGAGGCAACCCTATTAGCGGATTAGCGCTATTAGCGGTTTAGCGGCTATTAGCGGCTATTAAAGGCTCAAGGGATTAGCGGATTAGCTGCTAAAAGGCTATTAGCGGTTTAGCGGCTTAGAAAAAGGGTGGGGAGCGGAAAAAAAATCTCAATTCGCAAGACATTTTCGTCATGCGAAGCAAGCCCATAGGGAAATTCGTCCTGCGAAGCGCATCGAAAAACGGAAAACCCTTTCGTCTAGCGGGTTTTCCGTCTTGCGAGGCATTCGTCTTGCGGGGTACCACTGTATTCAGTGTTAGTCGCCCTGAGCCCGGTCATGGCTGGGGAGGGCAGGGTATAAAAATTATTATTATTATTATTATTATTATTATTCACAGGATCGGATTTTTCGCTGCCTAGAAGTTCTGAAGGAGGGGAGAGAAACCATTCTGCAGTATACAGAGAACTTGGAAAATGAAAGCCAGGATCTGCTTGTAAGTGCCGATCTTTTAATTAATTAACATTATATCTCTCTTCCTCCCAGAGGAGACCAGAGACCGCTATTTGTTGGAACTGAGCAAGTAATGGAAACAACAGGATGGTTAAAAGCCATGAGGCATCACAGCTCCTCAGCATTGCTTGGTTTCTTTTAGAAATTATAAGAATATTTCACAGAAACATGGACTCCTATAGGTTTTTAGGAAATTCTTCCATTCTGGATGTTGATGCCGTTTTATATGCCCTTTGTATGAAATCCTATCTCCCTTGATAATGCAAACATGGATTATGCTGGCCTGATTTTCTGCTCTTCATATTCTGCTTGTTGCAGGAGCTAATGAAAGAAGAGAAGGGAAAAATAGTGGCAGAGTTTGGAAAATTATACCAGTCTCTGAGAGATCAAGAGAAACTTCTTCTGCAGGAAATGGTAAACGTGGAGAAGTGTCTTGCAGTGATAAAGAAAAGTTGCCTGTCCAGGTTCTCTGAAGAATTGGCAAGTCTTGGAGGTTTCATTCAGGATATGGAAGAAGTACGTCAGAAGCCAGAAATTGAATTCCTTCAGGTAAGAAGAGTAGAAACAAACTATCCATTAGGAAAGCAAACTCCATATTTTGGTGTTTCTCCATTTACAGTGGTGCCTCGCAAGACGAAAAGAATCCCTTCCGTGAGTCTCTTCGTCTAGCGGTTTTTTCGTCTTGCGAAGCAACCCCATTAGCAGATTAGCGCTATTAGCGGTTTAGCGGCTATTTGCGAGTATTAAAGGCTTAAGGGATTAGCGGATTAGCTGCTAAAAGGCTATTAGCAGCTTAGTGCCTTAGAAAAAGGGGGTGGGGAGCGAAAAAAAATCGCAGCAACTCACAAGACATTTTCGTCTTGCGAAGCAAGCCCATAGGAAATTCGTTTTGCGAGGCACCTCCTAAACAGAAAACCCTTTCATCTAGCGGGTTTTCCGTCTTGCGAGGCATTCGTCTTGCGGGGCACCACTGTATATATACCATATGAAGGAGCCCAATTTTATGATTACAGTTTATGAGGTTTGTATTGTACAACATCCCAGATAAATGTCTAATTTCACTTCACTGTGGATCAGTCTGATAGAATAGGTTTGTATTTTTTTTTAATTCTCTGGTCATGTGTGTGCTCCTTATGCCCTCCTAATTAGGGGTTTTTTTGCCATTATTCCCTGTTTGTGGGCTTCCTGGAGGAATCTGCCAACCTCATGTTGGGAACAGGAGGCTGAACCCTCAGTCTGATCCAGCAGGACTCTTCTGTTTCAGGGCTGGAGACTTATGTTTTAAATATTATTCTTACTTTATATACACCGTATTTACTCAAATGTGATGCACACCTTTTTTGGCCAAATTACGTCGCAATAATTAGGGTGCGCATTAGATTTGATGGCACCAGCAAATACTTTTTGGGTTTCAAGATTTTGAAAACTGAGGTTTGCATTTGATTAGATGGCATATTAGATCTGCTTAAATAAGGTAATGCTGTCCTTTGGCTCCCTACAGAGTCTGAAGGAGTCTTTATAGTACATTGAAATCTCTGTTCTTTCTTTCTTCTTTCTGTAGGAAGCTAAAAGCATATTGCAGAGGTAAGTGGATCTCACTAATTTCTTGTTCACACATTGCACTTTTCATCCTTATACAGCATTCCTGTTTCTAATAGTTTTCTTCTGTTTCCACTTGCTTGGGGTTTTTTGTTTTATTTTATTTTTTACCTGCCTTAAGAAAGGCTTTCTAGTTATTTGCTGAATTTTACCCCACCCCCCATTTATTAATACAGCTGATCAGTGGGTTTTTTTCCTGGGGGGACGCAGAGGTACGCATATCCCTAAACACTTTGTGAATCTATGTTTGGCTTCATTGAGGGGCAGTATTTCAATATGAGTAGGAAAATGAGAGTACTCCTAAACATTATTTTAGAAAAAAAGCACTGGAGCTGATGGTAGTCTGGGTGTCGTGTTCATCTTTCTCCTCTTTCTGCTCAAATTAAATCAATCTCCAAGAGTCTTTCGCATGCACTTTATTTAGATTCCTTCTACTTTTCAGTTTGGCTTTGGAATGGAAACTGCTTTTGTTGTCTTAGTTGTGGGCGATCTTTACTAGGAGGTGGATGGGGCACAGTGCAAACTGATTGCGGCTGATCTAGATCCCTTCCATTTTGGCTTTCAGCCTGCTCTCCTGGCCTTATAACCTGTAGGTTCTCACCAAGAAAACTAGCACTAATACGCCTAGGAACCTCATCAAAATGCTGGAGAGGGTGCACCTCCACAGGCACATACCTCCACATGTGGTGGTAGTGCCCCAAATCCAACTATTCTGGACAACAGCCATATGAGAAATATGTAAAATAACCAAGCAGGTAATAGAAATCACCCCAGAATTGGCCCTACTAAACATCTTCCAGGACAATAATGCCCACTTACACCACAAAGAACTCATAACCCACCTACTTTCAGCAGCCAGAAACACCATAATCAGACACTGGAGAGACCTGTCAGGAGTAAGCATGGACCAATGATACCAAATAGTATGGGAAACAGCCTTACTAGAAAAATTAACCAATAAACTGAAACCGACACGGGGCAAATAGAAGAAGATGCCTTCACCCCGGTATGGCTCCCCTTTATCACATACACAGCCCAACAAGACAATGACAAAAATCCACAAACAGCATACAAATCAATATGTCTAACCTGATCCAAAACACCCACTCACACATGAAAACAAAGACCACCACAGCCAACCACAAATGAACCACCACACCATAGCCCAACCCCAACCTCTCTCACCACCAAAGGAACACAAGTGAAGAGCAGAGAACCTGCACAAGCAACACTGACACAAAACCCCACATATACTAAGTAAAATAGAAACATCGCCACCCGACCCCACCCCCACTCATCTCCCCCCCACACCTCTTTCCCCTTTTACTTCCTAATGTCTCAACAAATGAAACCGATTGGTAAAAAATGTTACATGGGGGAAAATAAGAGAGAGAGACATTGCACATACTATTGTAAATCAAGAAAATCTTTAATAAAAATACATTAAAAACAACAACTGTTGGTTCTCTTGGATCGCTCAGGTGGCTTTGTTATCCTTCTGGGTCACCTTGAAAAGGATGGGGATGGGGGGTGCTTTGTTGAAATGGCTCTGCTGATTCCCGAGAAATAGGACTCAGAAGGTAGTTCTGGGCTTAGACGTGAGGCTTTCTGCCATTCCCTTGTATTCCAAACCTTTATTGTGCTTCCCTTAGGGATTCTGAATTGCATCAATGGAGGGATAATACTGTTTTCTTTCCAGATATGATAAGAAGAAGCAATTTGAGAATCCGTTCTTTTTCTACACCGTGCTGAAGTGGAGGATTGAGGAATTTCGTGATAGAAATGTCTGTCTGAATAGTATCGTGCAGGAGCTAAGGGGTATGAAAACAGGGGTTGGGCACTGGATCTTGCCACAGGGGTCGGAACCAAAAGTGGGAGAGGCCGGCCACCTGTCAATCTTGTGATGTCATTTGAGGTTGGCTGACTTAACTGCTGAGCTGCAGCAGCTATGGCATGAATTGTGTTTGAGTTTTTTCCTGTGGCTGATGTCATACAATGCTGTTTTGTTAAGTGCCAAACCCGGCAGGCCTAATAAGGTCCACTGGTTGGAGGCTGCCTGCAATTGTTTTAACAAATAGCTGCAAGGATTTTATACTGGATATTATTTTTATTTAAAAGCATTTATAAGCCACCTGGTATTTTTGAAATCTCTTAAATCAGTGCAAAATATAAAAGCAAACAGTATCATTAAAACAATAGTAAAGTCAAAACCCAATAAAACAGTAGCATGAAAGTATATATCTGACTAGGGCCTGCTTGAAACAGACCCACTGAAATCAATGAAACTAAGTTGGTCATGTCTATTAACTTTAATGAGTCTACTCTGGGTGAGACTAGCATCGAATCCCACACAAATAAAACAGGAATTTCTCAAACACATAAAACAGGGTCTGATGTTATGCATCAGGAAAAGCAAATCTTTACAAGATGTCTGAAGCAATTGATGATTCCTGCTTTGTCTATAGCAGAGGAAGGGCATTTCATAATATAGAGGCAGCAACAGAAAATGTGTTTCAGGGTCACTACCCTGTGACAGGCACGTTCAAAGTCCGTTTTGGGGGCCTTTGGGTTTAATCCGGCCCCTGCGGCGGTTTATTACTTCCTGGAGTAATAATACCCCCCAAAAGCTCAACCACATCAATCCTAAAAGAAGCTCAACAACTTTGGGTAAAATCGTAAAAAAAAAGCTCAACTTCAATCCCAAAAAAGGTCAACAACTTTCGTCGGCCCTCATGCATGTTCACTTCATCAAATCTGGCCCTCTTTGAGAAAAGCTTGGGCACCCCTGCCCTATGATATTCTGAAGAGGTTGGTGCCATAAGTACAACTTCCAGATGGTCTAAATGATCTTGCAGATGGTGTGAAAAGCTCTAGGTTAGTGTGGGGCTTCTGGAAAGAAATGTGGCAGTGTCCTTTCCTCACGCACAGTGGTTGGGACCTGTGTATCCACACACACACACACACACACACACCTCTCTGTGTTGCTGGACTACAACTCCTATTATCCCTGACCATTGGCCTGGCTGACTGGCTGAGACTTGTGTGAGTAGTAGTCCAACAACTTCAGTGGGGGGAGATTTCTTGCTGGAGTGTTCCTCCCAGAGCTGCCCTTTAGACCTAGCAACCGTGCTTTCTCCCACCCCAGCATAATTTACATGGACCTGGGTGAGTGATGGGGAGGCAGCAGAATTCAGGGAAGAGGGATCCAGGAGTTGGCGAACGATGCTGAGCTACACAGAAGGCCTTCGTGCACTTTTGGGCTGCCACTATTTACTCCTAAGCAGAGGGAGCAGGACATTCCATCCCACATATTCTATTTAGTTTGTTTTCCAACAGAGACTCAGTATTCTGAAGCTATTGAGTGTGCATATTTTCCTTGTTGTTGTTGTTGTTGTTGTTGTTGTTTTGTGTGTGTGTTTTGAAATTTGTGCTTCAGCAAACCCCAGAGTTACATTAAGCATGCTGAAGCCCCTGTCTTGTTCCTTGTAGGCACATTCTTGTTTCAGTCAGCACTCAGTTTATCTATTAAAGGGAGTGATGGATGGATTTTAAAAATATTTTTTGCGACAAATACAATTGTGTGACATTTTATCTCTGTTTTCTTTTCTCTCCCCCCATCCCGGCCTCCAGGTGGTCTAACTGGATTTAATGCAGCCACAGGTAATTTTGGGGACTGGTGGAGGACCAAATTCACAGAAGGGATAGGGATGTCTTTTTTTTTGCAGAAAGTTTTTTGATTTGTGTTTTATGGGGGTTGCCAGTTTAGGAATGTTAAACAGATTAACCCATAAGTTGTCCACATCCAGGAGACAGGACAGCTTCATAGACTGCATTGCTTGGGAATTCTACGAAACCAAATAAATCAGTACAGCTTTTAACATTGGTGCAGTTTTGAAAGATTCTGTCCACCATTTTGGTTCAAAACAGCATCCAGCTGTATCAGAACTTCCTTCATCTTGGGAACCATAATACAAAGTTTGGTTACGATATCTTAAGATCCGCCCAAATGCAAAGCTAACAAACAAACTAATATGGCAGATGAGGGCAAAAGCCATTTTCTGCTCTTGTTGTCCAGCCAATGGTACTCAGAGGTATTGCACTTTTGATCCAAAATGCTTAGTAGCCATTGCTAAACTCATTCCACAAATTTGTCTAATCCTCTTTTAAAGCCACCTAAGGGCTTATTGTGAGGGCTGGGCCCTGCTGAGGCCATCACTTGTGGTATTGGTTGTACTTCTTTGTGGCAAGTGTCATAACTTGACTGAGAGACGTTTCTGTTGAAATTTTACCTCAGAGTTTTACCTCAGAGGAACGAGAGTTGTTGTAAAAGGACTAATCAAAAGACAGTGATGAAGAATTAGGTTACCTTGGTGACCAATATATGCTATAGCACATAGGTAAAGGTAAAGGTACCCCTGCCCGTTACAGGCCAGTCTTGACAGACTCTAGGGTTGTGCGCCCATCTCACTCAAAGAGGCCGGGGGCCAGCGCTGTCCGAAAACACTTCCGGGTCACGTGGCCAGCGTGACATCGCTGCTCTGGCGAGCCAGAGCTGCACACGGAAACGCCATTTACCTTCCCGCTAGTAAGCGGTCCCTATTTATCTACTTGCACCCAGGGGTGCTTTCGAACTGCTAGGTTGGCAGGCGCTGGGACCGAACAGCGGGAGCGCACCCCGCCACGGGGATTCGAACTGCCGACCTTTCGATCGGCAAGCCCTAGGCGCTGAGGCTTTAACCCACAGTGCCACCCGCGTCCCTGCTATAGCACATACACCTAACTATAAATCCTGAGACTTGAGTCTCTCTCTTTGGATTCATCTGCATTCGTCAACTTACGATGTTATAAATGCATTATAACAGTGTGGCACCAGATGGTGCCATAGATCTGAAATACCAAGAATTTCCATTGTGAGCTTTTATAACGTTTCTTTTCATAGTGTTTTTATAGGTATATAGATCCAGCCTTTGCATTCTCTTTCCCTTCCCTCACAGACTTAAAATTCCCATTTCCTAACAGCCCTTCACTCACTCCTAATGGATTCTTTACTGCTTTGGAATGCTCCTGTCAATCACAAGCACATCCTCACAGACTTTCTAGCATTTTCCCTCAGCCCAGGTCCGCTTGCAGCATCAGAGCTGGGCTGAGAGAAAAGCGGCTGAAGCAAGAGAGCATGAGAATTGTGACTTTGAGCCTTTAGGTAGCATCTGATTTCCTCCCCCAAAATATCCACTTTGTGGCAAGGCATAATTTAGTCATTCACATATATATGTATAGTAAACAGATTTGCACACATAGAAATGTAAAGCTGGAAGTGAACCGAGGGTCCTTTATTCCAACCCCCACCCCCCTGCATTTCAGGAATCTCAACTAGATCATCCATGACAGATGGCCATCAAACCTCTGCTTAAAAACCTCCAAGGGCAGGGAATCCAGTATCTCTTGAGGAAGTCTGTTTGACTGTTAAACATCTCTTGCTGTCAGAAAGTCATAAGTTGAAACAAAGCCTTTAATTATCCTTTTTATTTTTCCCTCCCCCACCCCGATCCCTCCAGAAACTATAACACTGGATCCAAAGACAGCTAGTCCCCAACTCATCATGTCAAGGGATTTCAAAAGTGTGAGACACGGAGGCAAAGATCCAGATCTGTCCACAAATCCTGAGAGGATCTATGATGACTGGCCTTTTGTGATGGGGTCCCAGGCCCTCAGAGGGGGCAGATATACCTGGCAGGTCTTTTTGGGAAGTGAAGGAGACTGGGCCGTGGGAGTCTCTCAGAAGAATGGTTCCTCAACTCCGAAGAGAAATGAGATATGGCAAGTTGGGAAGTGGGATGGGGAACATTGGGCCTCCTGCCCCTCATGTTACCGGGATCACTCTCTGCCTTTCAGTGAGGAGATCCAGAGGATCCGAGTGGTTCTGAACTGCAGGGTGGGACAGCTAGTGTTTTATGACGCCGATTCGGGAGCTGAGCTCACTGAATTCAAAGATGTCAATTTTGGAGGACGAGATGCTTTCCCTTTCTTTCGACTGTCTGAAAAGGGGTATATCGCCCTCATTTCCTAAAGGTCTGCTCTCGTAGGATTTTCTGGTGTTGCTGTCCAGGTTGTTGTTTTTTAAAAATCAAACTTTTTATTGGACAAGAGCACCTATGATAGCTCTGCAAAGGCCCAGACCAGCTTCTAGTCAAAGTCTCTGAACTAACTGAAACCGGAGTCTGTTTTTCTTTGCCTGCCCTTTCCCAGATTTCCCTCGGCAATTTATTTCTTTAAAAAGGAGACGTAATCTAATTGAAAATAACTCTTTATCCTAAGCAATGGCAGAAGAGTTTTTATACAGGCAGTCTTTCAGGACCCCCAATTCTGCTTTCAGAGCACACTTACTCTGAGGTAAAATCCTGTTCAATACGGCTTCGCAAAGATGTTTATGATTTCAGCCTATTTCACTTTCCTCTCTCATATCTCACCCTTCCCTCAAAACGCTTGGGTGGATTGGATTGTACATTATTCTCCCCTACCCAATTCATAGTTACAACTCTGAAGGAGGATAGGTTGAGAGGGAATGAGCGGCCCAGGGTTCACTTTATTTATGTTACCATTTGGGTGTGTGCCACACACCAACTGGATTTTCTCAGGAGAATCTTTTTTTCTTTCCAAATGTGTTCTGGATACTAATGTGACGGAGTAATTCCTTTTGTAACGACAATGTCCCCCTCCCTTCTTGATATGTACATCCACATTGTGGCTGAATAAAAGTGTTTGTCTTTTAAGATGTCTTGGTGGTGTTTTTGTTGCAACAGACTAAAACTACTGTTTTATTCACGGAACAGACATGGGACGACTGGAGAGTTACCTTCTTCAAACATTAAAAACTTCCCTAAACAGGGCTGCCTTCAGATGTCTTCTAAAAGTCAGATAGTTGCTTATTTCCTTCACATCTGACGGGAGGGCATTCTACAGGGCGGGCGCCACCACTAAGAAGGCCCTCTACCTGGTTCCTTGTAATCTCATTTCTTGCAATAAGGGAACCGCCAAAAGGCCTTCAGAGCTGGACCTCAGTGTCTGGGCTGAACGATGGGGGTGGAGACACTCCTTCAGGTATACTGGGCCGAGGCCGTTTAGAGCTTTAAAGATCAGGACCAACACTGAATTGTGCCTGTGAGCTGTTACAATGCTTCAAAGAAAGGACAAAGTGCCGCGTGTTCATACCTAATCCTAACTACTGACTTCACAGCCCTTGATTTGATTTGGGCTTGTTTTCTCTCCTATATTCTGCTCTGACTGAAGCCTTCAGCCAGGAAAACATACAACCCGAATCTGGATCTCTGAGTAGCAATCTTCACGCACATGCCTGAAGATAGGACCAGGCAGAAGCATTTATCCAAGATAGCAAACAAACAGAATAAATTCGATAAAATTACATAGATATTCTCAAATTCAAAACTTCTCAGCCTCTTCCTCAGGTCTAGATGTGCCAGTGAAAGGCTGAATATACACCATCCGTTTAAACCACATGCCTCCCCCCGCTTCCGAATTCTAGAAACTGTTTTGTTAAGGGTGCTGGGAATTGCAGGTTAAATGATAGTTCTCAGGGCTCCATGTTTCCCTCTGCAAAAAAAATATATAAAAAACGATGAAGCGCTGGTAGAACCCCCTATACAGTGTGCAAGGGGAGCAGACAGGAGCACCTTCTGTCAGGCAAGTTCAATTGCTTTCATTGGTGGAACAATCTCCTTAGTGCTAAGCTGAATACAACCCATTGTTCTTATAGTATGGTGAAAGATAAAGGACCCCTGGAATGTTAAGACCAGTCAAATGCGATTACAGTCATACCTCGGGTTACAGATGCTTCGGGCTGTGTGATTTCGGGTTACGCACCGCGCTGAGCCCGGAAGTACCAGAACGGGTTACTTCTGGGTTTTGCCGCTTGTGCATGTGCAGAAGCGCTAAATCACGCTTTGCGCATGCACAGATGCACCAAATCACAACCCGCGCGTGTGCAGACGTAGTGCTGTGGGTTGTGGCGCTCATTTCACTTCAGGCTGAGGGAGCCAGCGTTTGTCCACAGATAGCTCTCCAGGTCATGACTAAACTGCTCCTGGCGCAATGGGACAACGTGATGGAAACCAGAGTGCAAAGAAACACCGTTTACCTTCCCACCACAGCGGTACCTATTTATCTACTTGCCCTGGTGTGCTTTCGAACTGCTAGGTTGGCAGGAGCTGGGACAGAGCAACGAGAGCTCACACTGTCGTGGGGATTTGAACCGCCAACCTTTCAATCCGCAAGCCCAGGAGACTTGGTGGTTTAGACCACAGCGCCACCTGTGTCCCTGTGTCCCTGACCCCCTGGACCAGAGCACGCCAGGCCCTCCTGTCTTCCACTGCCTCCTGCAGTTTGGTCAGACTCGTGTTTGTAGCTTCGAGAACACTGTCCAACCATCTCGTTCTCTGTCTTCCCCTTCTCCTTGTGCCCTCCATCTTTCCCAACATCAGGGTCTTTTCCAGGGAGTCTTCTCTTCTCATGAGGTGGCCACAGCATTGGAGCCTCAGCTTCAGGATCTGTCCTTCCAGTGAGCACTCAGGGCTGATTTCCTTCAGAATGGAGAGGTTTGATCTTCTTGCAGTTCATGGGACTCTCAAGAGTCTCCTCCAGCACCATAATTCCAAAGCATCAATTCTTTGGCGATCAACCTTCTTTAAGGTGTGCATGGGGGCTTTGCTGGAAAAATTGATTGGCTTTAATTTTAAAATAATGGCTGAGTTGTAACATCTAGACAGAATTTTCTAAATGTTTCTTCTCCTCACTCATGCCCATCATTTAAACAGGAGTCCCCTTTAAGAGGCTGGTCGTTAGCTGTGTTGATGATTTCATTCCAGCGTCATTCACAGCCATGGCTGCTGCTGCTGGTGGTGGTGCAAATCCCATCCAGGATCTCTGTCACGAAGCCACTTGCCCCATCTGCCTGGAATATTTCCAGGATCCAGTGATCATCTCCGGGTGTGGGCACAACTTCTGCCGAGCCTGCCTGACCCGGTACTGGGGGGAGCTGGAAACGGGGGCATCGTGTCCTCAGTGCAGATATACGGCTCAGCGGAACAGCGTCCGGCCAAACCGGCAGCTGGCAAATGTGGTGGAAATAGCCAGGAAGCTCAACCTCCAGGGCGGAAAGGGGGAAGGAGGAGAGCAGGGAGCCTGTGAGATGCTCCAGGAGCCCCAGAAACTCTCCTGCAAAGACCACAAACCCCTCATCTGTGGGGCATGCGATAAATCCAAGGAACATGGAAACAAGGTAGGAGGAAATCATTCTGGATCTTGGCGGTGTGTGCGAATAGCTGTTGATGCCTTTTGGGGAAGTTTTCTGTGGATTCATCCGTTTACATTCTTGCATTTTGGTATGCAAATAAATGCATGGGGAAGCCTTACATTAACTCTTTCCCTCCCTGCTGGGCTCCCATTTGGTGCCAGGGTACCAAAGTGGAAACAGTCAGCCTCAGAGAGAGGATTTTTTGGGGGACCTGTGGCAAGAAGGGAAAGCAAGGGGACTAGAAAACAATCTTAAGCGCTATCAGATGAACAACTAAATTCAGGAAGTTCCAACAGCTAAACATATGCATTCGATGGAACTTTCTAACTAGCTCCACCCGGATAACACATTTTTATTTTATTTTATTTTATTTTATTTTATTTTATTTTATCAATCAATTAATCCAGTTAATTAATTAATTTGTACACCACCCTTCATATGAAGATCACAGGATGGTTCACAACATTAAAATGCAAAACGAGAACAAAAAATACATAATAAAAACAAGAACAAAAACAGACCAAATAAAAAAAATTCCTTCCACTAGCACCTTAGAGACCAACTAAGTTTGTTAGTGGTATGAGCTTTCGTGTGCATGCACACTTCTTCAGGTGTCTTAGTTGGTCAGTTAGTCTCTAAGGTGCTACTGGAAGGAATTTTGTTTGTTTGTTTGTTTCAACTACGCGGGTGGCGCTGTGGGTTAAAGCCTCAGCGCCTAGGACTTGTTGATCGAAAGGTTGGCGGTTCGAATCCCCGCGGCAGGGTGCGCTCCCCTCGTTCGGTCCCAGTGCCTGCCAACCTAGCAGTTCGAAAGCACTCCCGGGTGCAAGTAGATAAATAGGGACCGCTTACCAGCGGGAAGGTAAACGGCGTTCCGTGTGCTGCGCTGGCTCGCCAGATGCAGCTTGTCACGCTGGCCACGTGACCCGGAAGTGTCTCCGGACAGCGCTGGCTCCCGGCCTTTAGAGTGAGATGAGCGCACAACCCTAGAGTCTGGCAAGACTGGCCCATACGGGCAGGGGTACCTTTACCTTTACCTTGTTTCGACTACAGCAGACCAACACGGCTACCTACCTGTAACAAAAACAAACCAGTAACCCTTCTCCCTCAAACACTTTTAAAAGGTCATTGAATATTAATAAGCCAAAGGCCTGGTTATAGTTGAACGTTTTTTTGCCTGGCAAATGACATGCCCTCTCTTCTGCCATGTCTCAAAAAAATAATGTCAACCTTTCTTTTTTTCACTCAATTCCTATCCACAATAGAGAAACAGGGAGGGGGTGTAATGCCCTCCTGCTCTGTGGGGAGCTGGCTTCAGGCCCTAGGCCCATTGGCAGACCAACTATGCGTTACAAAGATGTCTGCAAATGTGGCATGAAGGCTGGCAACATTAACCCAACCGTCTGGGAATCCCTTGCAGAGCCTGAAGAGAGTCAGGTTGTGTATCCATAGCAGTGACTAGAGTAAGGATGACTGCTGGGAGGAGCACAGAGAGGAGAAGAAGAAGAAGAAGAAGAAGAAGAAGAAGAAGAAGAAGAAGAAGAAGAAGAAGAAGAGGAAGAAGAAGAAGAATTTATTATTTATACCCTGCCCATCTGGCTGAGTCTCCCCAGCCACTCTGGGCGGCTCCCAATCAAATGTTAAAAACAGTACAGCGTTAAATATGAAAAAATTCCCTAAACAGGGCTGCCTTCAGATGTCTTTTAAAGATAGGATATCTGCTTATTTCCTTCACATCTGAAGGGAGGGTGTTCCACAGTGTGGGCGCCACTACCGAGAAGGCCCTCTGTCTGGTTCCTTGTACCCTCACTTCTCACAATGAGGGAACCGCCAGAAGGCCCTCGGCGCTGGATCTGAGTGATGGGGGTGGAGATGCTCCTTCAGGTATACAGGACCGAGGCCGTTTAGGGCTTTAAAGGTCAGCACCAACACTTTGAATGGTGCTCGGAAACGTACTGGGAGCCAATGCAGATCTCTCAGGACCAGTGTTATGTGGTCGCAGCGGCCACTCCCAGTCTAGCTGCCGCATTCTGGATTAATTGCAGTTTCCGGGTCACTTCAAAGGTAGCCCCACGTAGAGCGCATTGCAGTAGTCCAAGCGGGAGATAACTAGAGCATGCACCACTCTGGCGAGGCAGTCTGCGGGCAGGTAGGGTCTCAGCCATGGTGCATTTGTAACAGCAAAACCGGACGCCTTTATCTGCCCCGGCTGCAACAAAACATGCCTCTCCCATATCAGTCTCTACAGCCACAGCAGGCGCTGTAACTCTCCAACAGTTTGACTTCACCCCCGAAGGTGCACTCCTCCATTGTCTCCTGAGACAGGGATGCCATCAACAACAAGCTCCCTCAACTGCTTGGGGTTGATCTCTCACCTGCTGCTGACTCCCTCCCACTTTTTCGCAGTCCTTCGGGGCCCTACCTGCAAACAGGGAGTGTGTCAGTGTGTCTCTGTGTATGTACAGTCATACCTCTTGTTACATTCGGTTCAGGTTACGTCTTTTCAGGCGGCGTCCCGTGGCGACCTGGAAGTACCAGAAAGGGTTACTTCCGGGTTTCACCGCTCGCGCATGCGCAGACGCTCAAAATGACGTCATGCGCATGCACAGAAGCGGCAAATCACGACCCGCGCATGTGGAGATGCGGGTTGCATTCTGCTTATGTTGCAAATGGGGCTCTGGAACGTATCCCGTTCACAACCAGATGTACCACTGTATTCATTTTGTGTGTTGTCTTCCCCCCTGTGCTGTGAATGTGCTACTGAAGTAAAACTAGTGTCAGATTCCCACAGACATTTGTAGTTGGCCACTGTGAGAAGAGGAGGTTGGCCGGATCCATTGGCTTGATCCAGCAGGCTCTTCTTATGTTCATAATTCTTACCTGATGGTCTGTGTCTGTTTCCAGAGGCTGTAAGGCCAGAGGTTTCCCCAGACACTGGAAGGGATGGCAGGAAGGAAACAAGCCTCTTTTTCACCTCCTCTTTCTCACCCACCCGCTTGAACTCTTATTTTCTCCTCAGGATCTGATCTGTACTCGCCTGGAGGTACTGAGGAAAGAGAGAGAGAAAATTCTGGCATACAAAGCCGACACGGAAAGAGAAAGCAGAGACCTACTTGTAAGCGTTGCCTCATTTTCAACTACTGTTGCAAGGGGAGCAAGTACTTGAATCAACAAATATGATTATTTTCTGGAGTAATGTAAAATGGAGGCATCCCAAAAGTTCTTCTGTCCTGCTTTGCAGAGCTATCTGTTGTTTGGAATTGTTCTGGGGCAGATCTACATTCGTCGTTTATAACGTTAAAATGTGTTATTAAAATGTGACACCAGAGCGAGCCTCCAGTAATGGAAAATTGCAATTCAGGGTTATAGAACATTATTTTTTAAAAAAAGTTTAGCAGATCAATGTAGATCCACCCCTGGTGTCCTGTAAAAATTCTTAATGAAAGGCCTTTCTAAGGTTGGGCTCTTGTAAATCTTTAGGAAACACCCACCCTCTTTAAGTGTTAAAGTAAATATGTGAGGGGGCTGAGGACGCTGGATTCCTCCCTCCCCCCTCAATGTGGAAGGCAGTACTTTTGTAGCAACACTTTTATGTCTGCGTAGGTTCCCATCCCATTTTCTTTATGGTGTTTATAGCCCACTCAAAAAGGCCTTCCGAGTTTCCAGAAATCAGTACTGAGATGGTCCCTGCCCTCAGGCTTACAGTCTGAAAAGATCTGACACACACAGAAGACTCAAAATGTTGACTTCCATGAGTTGGAACGTAACAGAAATGGCATTGGGGAAGGGACAGGCCTTCAGTACTTGTCCCTGCTATACCCCAACTTGTTTACTGAAGTGCCTGACTGGGCGTTGATTGTGGTCTGTAGAATATCTGAGGTGCCCTTCCAGTGGAATTCTCCCCTGGAATCTTCAGATGAAGGGCAGTATATGTTAAGTTGTGGGTGAACATATCAGATGACACAGCGATTCTTCAAACAGCTCTTGTTTATTCACAGGCCAGGACAGAACTGAACTGAAGGGTTCAGTCAGCCTGCTTATATAGAGCTCCAGTACAACGTAACTGTAACAATTTTCTAAAACTATCCAATCACTGAACGTCACTTTCGATCCCTTATTTGCATAACTATCTACAGTATCCCCCTGCTGGCCCAGGGTGAGAACTTCAGTACATAACAGTATACATATTTAACAGATGATGATGATGATGATGATTCCCATAACCTACCTCTTGATGTTCTAAAGACATCTGCATTCTCTCCTCTTTCCAAATGCTTCTTTTAGCTTTTAACAGAAATGGAAAAACAGAAGACGGTTGAAATGTTCAGACAATTACGGCAGTTTCTGGAAGAACAGGAGCAGGTTCTTCTGGCTCAGATGGAAGAGGTGGAGATGGAGATTGCAAGGAAGAGGGAGGAGCACCTGGCCAGGCTCTCCTGGAAACTCTCCTCTCTCGAAAGGATCATGCAGGAGATGGAGGAGAAGCACCAGCAGCAGCCAGCAAGTGATCTCCTGCAGGTCAGATTAGGGCAGAAACAGCCTCGTTTTGGAGAGGTGCCTTGGACTAATTCCAAACCTTGGACCACTTCATTCACTTAAAAAAGCAGTGGAAAGGAAGCAGCGTGTGGAGCTGAGAGCCAGGTCTCTCATCAGAGCATCGCTGTCAACGTTTCCCTTTTTTAAAGGGAAATTCCCTTATTCCGAATAGGATTCCTCGCAAGAAAAGGGAAAAGTTGACAGCTATGCATCAGAGTGAAGCAACTTGCCTTGGGAGCAAGCTCTCCTAGAGGAGGTGCTGCCTGTGTCATGCCCACTTCTCATTGCCAAGCACCCACCACAGGAAGTGGCAGTAGTAGCTGGCTGGGCAAGGAAGCGTCGACAGCGGAGGAGGCTTCCCAAGAGCTGCTGCACCTCTCACCAGTGAGAGCCAGTGTGGTGTAGTGGTTAAGAGCGGTAGACTCGTAATCTGGTGAACCGGGTTTGCTTCCCCGCTCCTCCCCATGCAGCTGCTGGGTGACCTTGGGCCGGTCACACTTCTCTGAAGTCTCTCAGCCCCACTCACCTCACAGAGTGTTTGTTGTGGGGGAGGGAGGGAAAGGAGATTGTTAGCTGCTTTGAGACTCCTTTGGGTAGTGATAAAGTGGGATATCAAATCCAAACTCCTCCTCCTCCTCCTCCTCCTCCTCCTCCTCCTCCTCCTCCTCCTCTTCTTCTTCTTCTTCTTCTTCTTCTTCTTCTTCTTCTTCTTCTTCTTCTTCTTCACCACCTCCCTGCCACCACCTCACCAGCACCACCACTACATAACTCCCCCATCACAGGCACTGCCGCCATCACAACAGCGACATCCTTCCACTCGACCCCAGTTGCTGTGACGGCCCTCTCCTCTCCTCACCCCTGGGGAGCCATCTTCCTCCTCTCCCTCTTGGGGGCAGCCCAGGGGTTCCCCCCAATTTCCCCTGTTTTAAGTCAACCACCTTCCAAGTCATTAAAAGGGCACCACTTTCCTTGTTGACTTAATTATCTCATGTAGGTTTCCCACCCACCCCCATGGGAAAGCAGCAAAAACTGCCCTCACATTTGGGGGAAATGACATCCCCAATCCTTGTGTGGTGTCTGCTAGGCAGGCCAGAGGGCCAGAGTGAATGCTAGTCAGGGTCTGAGGCATCTTCATAGCATGGCCTGAGGCAGGCATTGAATTCCTTCTCCTCTGACTCTCTCTCTTTCCTTCTAGGACGTTGGAAGAACCTTGCCAAGGTAAGTGGATCCCACTCACGGTAGGTATCCTGCTGTCACCAGTCACCACCTCCCTTGCTTCCCTTCTCCATCACTATTTCCCTCCACTCTAAATTGCTAGGAGGGGAGACCCCACAAAAAACCCCACACAATAAAACAGGTGTCTGAAGCAACATTGCCTTCTCCGTTTGCTCAACGCCTAGGTCCAAAGGCAACATGGGGGTCCCTTGGATGGGCTTTGGGCAAATAATTTTATTTGGTTGTACATCTGTGGAAGGTCCTGCTGAACCCAGTGGTGTAGCGAGGGTTGTCAGCACCCGGGGCAAGGCAAGTAATTTGCCCCCCCCCCGCTGCACTGTCCCTCCCCCAGATAGTCCCTTGCTCTCTCTCCGCACCGCACCGCACGCCTGGCACCCTCCCCTCCACAGTGGGCAGCGACCCGGCGGCTCGGATCGGATTTGCACAGCCAGCACTGCAGTGAGAGAGAGAGAGAGTGAGCCAGGTAGGGGCAGAGAGCTGCGAGTGTGAGCGCGCCCCCCTCCCAGATGTTGCGCCCGGTGCGGCCGGCCCCCCTGCACCCCCCACGCTACGCCACTGGCTGAACCTCTGCTCTAAAACCAGTTTTCAAAATATATGTAGCTTGTCAAAGCCAAGGTCCCTTTCAACTCCTCATTACCTCAGGAAACAAATATTTGAGTTTAACCGTCACAGAGAGGAAGCTGTTGGTCTCCCACACAAAATCCGCGGACTTTCTTTAGGGCAACTGGGACGTTGGCTCCAACCAAGAGAGGCCAGTTCAGTCATTCTAGCAGCAACCCACCCAGGGGACAACCCACAGAGTTCCATGCGCACACCTGTCTCACGGGGCATCCATGCGGTGGGGCTACTCACAAGGGGGTGGACTATATTCATTTGCAACTTCAAGGTGCCACTCAGGTTCAGGACGGAGGTTATAAGGAACACCTCAGTTTTGCCAACAGCAACCGCCATCTTTCTCTTCTCCACATCTCACTGGGGGGGGGGGGGTCAAACAGAGAAATAAACTGTGGTGTGCTGTCATTACACAGTGAAGTTGGAGCAGAGATGGCCTGAGCAGGGCGGTAGCACATGATCTTTCAGTAGATACATGTGGGGAGATGCAGAGACATTTTGGCCTCAGGTATCTGGCTTTAGAGTCCAAACTGCCACAAGGGATGCGGGTGGCGCTGTGGGTCCCGTTGCTCGGTCCCTGCTCCTGCCAACCTAGCAGTTCGAAAGCACGTGAAAGTGCAAGTAGATAAATAGGTACCGCTCCGGCAGGAAAGTAAACGGCGTTTCCGTGCACTGCTCTGGTTCGCCAGAAGCGGCTTAGTCATGCTGGCCACATGACTCGGCCAATAAAGCGAGATGAGCGCCTCAACCCCAGAGTCGGCCACGACTGGACCTTTACCTTTCCTAGGAGTTAACATTGTTTTTCTCCACCAGGAGTGAGAAAATGGAGACACTTGTGGGTCCAGTGGCCTTCCCTCCAGAGCTGAAGCAGAGGATCAGAGAATTCCATTATAAAAATCCCTCTCTGGAGGAACTTATGAAGCAATTCAAAGGTAATGAAGAATGACTGCAAGGATTTTGTGCCAGGCATTATTTGACTTCCAAAATTAATGTGTCAGGTTCTTATCATATTTTATATTGTTCTTTCTACAGACAGCGGTAGCACCAGCAAAGCTTCTTTTTCAGGGGCCAAGACACCATTTTCGCCCAGAATGCCCTATATATGTTGCCACAAATCAAGGCCGTTTGCACTAAGCATATAGCAAAGCCTAGGTGTTCTGCTCCAACATGTGTCAGTTTACATTTACAAATACAATGGTACCTCGGGTTAAGTACTTAATTTGTTCCAGAGGTCTGTTCTTAACCTGAAACTGTTCTTAACCTGAAGACCACTTTAGCTAATGGGGCCTCCTGCTGCAGCCGCGCCGCTGGAGCACGATTTCTGTTCTCATCCTGAAGCAAAGTTCTTAATCTGAAGCACTATTTCTGGGTTAGGGGAGTCTGCAACCTGAAGCGTATGTAACCTGAAGCATATGTAACCTGAGGTACCATTGTAATCTCCTCTACCCACGCTGAATGAATGAATGAATGAATGAATGATGAAGAATGAAGAGGTACCATTGATGAGCACCCTTTGGGTTTGGTCAGTCAGCCAGTTACAAATCCACTGAGTGGTAGCATAGTCAAGACCGCATTTTACTAGCTTCTTTACAAGAATATCATGGGGCACCTTGTCAGTGTGGGTAGAGGATCCAAATGGATCCAAACTACAAGAAAGAAGATTCCACCTAAACATTAGGAAGAACTTCCTGACAGTAAGAGCTGTTCGACAGTGGCATTTGCTGCCAAGGAGTGTGGTGGAGTCTCCTTCTTTGGAGGTCTTTAAGCAGAGGCTTGACAACCATATGTCAGGAGTGCTCTGATGGTGTTTCCTGCTTGGCAGGGGGTTGGACTCGATGGCCCTTGTGGTCTCTTCCAACTCTATGATTCTATGATTCTATGAATTCCAATCCCCATAATAATTGCAAGCCCAGATCATCTTTAGACTTCCTTTCTGCCCATATCAAAGCTCATTTCAAGAAGACCAGGCAGTCTCCTGGTCCTTTTTTGGTTTTAGGTTTATGTAGTTTTATCCTGAAGATTTTATCAATATCAAGTGATAAGTCCTCCTCCTGAACCCCCAACCAGTCCGCCAGGGCTTTTAACAATTTTGTCGAAATGTCCTCATCCTGGCTCTCTGGTATTCCTCTCAGGTGGGGATCATCTTTAGACTTCCTTTCTGCCCATATTGAAGCTCATTTCACTGTACGATACTGACATCTGCTGAAAAGAGCTTCAGAGGGAGGCATGTGAAGCTTGTTCTCATATCCTGACTTTTGCTGTGAATGACTGCATTTCAAGTTTCTGCATCCCTGAAAAGATCTCCCTCCATTCCCTTTCTGTCAAGGGTTGCATACCATTACAGTAACATTTTTGGGCAAAATACCCACCCGCCCCACTCCATAGCAACAGAATCACAACCCCTATCCTGATAAACCCTGGATGAGAATGAGAACTTGCGGAATGAGCAGTGAATACTGGGCAGTATCTTTACCTTTCTCCATTTCCAAAATTTTAATACAGTGGTACCTTGGTTCTCAAACTTAATCCGTTCCGGGAGTCTGTTCGATTCCTGAAACCATTCGAAAACCAAGACGCGGCTTCTGATTGGCTGCAGGAGCTTCCTGCACTCAAGCGGAAACTGCGTTGGATGTTCGGTTTCCGAGAAATGTTCGCAAACCCAGAACACTTACTTCTGGGTTTGCGACATTCGGGAGCCGATTTGCTTGACAACTAAGTCATTCGAGAACCAAGGTACCACTGTATGGCTTTAGTAAATCAATGGCCTGCTTATTTTATGCTGTTGGTGTTAAGTACACTTTGCCACTTCTGAGTTACACATTTTTGGTTAACTTTAATCTGTCCTCCATATGCTTTTCTAGTTGTTAATTACATGTTCCACTTTATATTTTACTCCAAAGAAGGAAACAAGAGAGGATTTGTTGCAAAGTGATTGTTTTTGTACAATATTTATTTTAGGTGCAACCTCGTAGAGCTTCTGATTTATATCTTTATTTTCCCCACAGACACTCTGTTAATGAGACAACAGTTTCAGAAAGGTAAATTTTCTATGGAGGATGACACTTGGGGAGGGAATGGAGACTGGTGTTTTGTTGGCATCTAACAGTCTGTTCTGCAGACTTCGGAAACACCAATTGCATTATTATCGTTATGAGCCCTAACGATAATTTAGATTTAGAGGGGTTGTGGCAGAAAAGGAACCTACTGGCACATGTGGTGGTCTTGTAAACATGTATCCAAATGTTGAGAAGTGGTGATGAAGGAGATTTCTGAAAAAAATAGACCCCAAATTGTGTCCTTCATCAATTTGGATAGATTGAATATGGACTTAATATAAAAACAGCTTACAATCCAGCTCTGTGCTGCTTTGTTGGATACTGTCTTCTCCCATCCTTGTGGACCAGCCATGACAAGTGGGTGGGACCATCCACCTATCACTCAGCTGATGTCAGATGACTGACACTTGCTCACGCAGAAGAGCTGAGTAAATGTTTTCTAGGTGGTTTTGCTTCTTGTAGAAGACAGCTTGATGGACACAAGGGGCACATTATAAATATTTCGACAACAGAAACCCGATTCATATGTGGTGGGATTGTCCATTAGTTAATGAATTTTGGAAACAGATTGTTATAGAAATATCGGGAATTGTGGGTAGGAAGGTAGGAATATCTAAATTAATGGTTCTTATTAGTCTGAGTAGCACCGAGTTAAAACAAAAGAGGAATGTAAATGGGTAGAATTGATGGTAACTGCAGCCAGAAAGGTTATAGTGAGTAAGTGGGAAAATGCAGAAGAGCTAGGGGGGAACCAACGGAGGAAAAAACTGAATAATATTATAATTTTAGAATATCTAACTGTGAAAATACACAGAATGAAAGGATTTGAGGTCAGTGAGAAAGAGGAGGATTGGTTTGAGAAGATATTGAATTATTTGGGTAGGTTTGAACAATTTGGGGCAATTAAAATGTTAAAAGTTAAATAAACCTTATGGATGGAGGAGTATATAAAATTGTAGATATGGTTGATTTGAATATTATTATTGATTATGTATACCCAATGTATCAGCCGCCTGGGGGGTTTCACTGTTTGTGTTTTGGTTGTTGGTAAAAAAAAAAAAAATTAAACATTAAAAAAAAGAAAAGAAACCCCATTCACTGAGATTTATTGTGGGCAAGTCTTGGAAGGAGGAAAGGAGAATCCCAGTCCTTCATGCAACGCAAGAAAATCTTGCTGATTTGAGATGGATTGTGATTCCTGGGATGTTTTTATGTATCCAGATGCCTGTCTGTCTCTCAGACTGATTCTGCCTCTCCTTCTCTTTTCCTCTTCTCCCCCCATCCCACTTTACAACAGCAGATATAATTATGGATCCAGACACAGCTCATCCTCTGCTCATCCTGTCTGAGGGCGGTAAAAAGGTGGAACGGGGAAACAAGCAGCAAGAACTGCCCGACAACATTGAGAGATTCAACAAACTGACTTCGGTGCTGGGGTGTGAGGGATTCACGGCAGGGAGACATTTCTGGGAAGTCATTGTGGGAGGGGAGGGGTTGTGGGCTTTAGGGGTCGCCAGGAAGTCTGTGAGGAGAAAGGGCTTCTTTCCCTTCAGTCCCGAGAAAGGATTCTGGGCTGTAGGAAAGATTAATCATGGGTATTGCGTCTTGAACCCTCCTGATTACCTTCCTCTGAGTGGGGAGCCTGAGAGGATCCGAGTGACTCTGGATTATCAAGGGAAGCAAGTCTCTTTTTTCAATGCTGAAACGGGAGCCCTGATCTACACATTCTTGGGAGCCTCCTTCTCTGATGAGACCCTCCTTCCTGTGTTTTGGGTGAAAGAGAAAGCCCACCTCAGAATTGTGGGATAAAAGGTAAAGGGAACCACTGACCATTAGGTCGAATCGTGACCAACTCTGGGGTTGCGGCGCTCATCTCGCTTTACTGGCTGAGGGAGCCGGCGTACAGCTTCCAGGTCATGTGGCCAGCATGACTAAGCCACTTCTGGCGAACCAGAGCAGCGCACGGAAACGCCATTTACCTTCCCGCCAGAGCAGTACCTATTTATCTACTTGCAGTTTGGTGTGCTTTCGGACTGCCAAGTTGGCAGGAGCAGGGACTGAGCAACGGGAGTCCCCCCCCCCCCCGCGTCGCAGGGATTCAAACCGCCAACCTTCTGATCGGCAAGTCCTAGGCTCTGTGGTTTAACCCACAGCGCCACATGAGTCCCTGAATTGTGGGATAGCCAACCTCATATAATCAACATGCTTAAGTCTAGTTAAGGGGTTAATGTGATAGAGCAAGCTGTCCTGTCAGGCTTAGCTAGGGCACTCCTTTGGAAGAAGATAATCAAAGCCTTTATTCAACATCAGTCTACCTGAGAAGCTCAATGTGTATGGTCAGAGCTGGCTGCTGAAGCTCAGGCCGCATGGCTGTTAGAATCCACTCTTGAGTTCCTATACCAATAACTTACAAGCTTTCACCATTGTAACAAAGCCAGGTTTTATTGCCTGTGTTTTCTGACTGATGTATGGAAAAACACATGAATCTGACCTCTGAAGAGTTTGTAAGTAAACCATTTTTTAACTTACCAGACGTGTGGTCTTTTTCTATGCTAGGGGAAGAGGGGAACTTTAGAAGGAACTTAGAATGGCATATTGTAAAGGTCTAACAACCTGTATTTCCATGCTTTACTTTGCAGCATATTTTGCAGTTTTAAATCCCTGCTGGAGTTATCTCCCGAAAGAGTACAGTACTTGCCCCAGACTTGGACCTTGGCATCCAGGAACTCTCCTCTTATTTTTCCTTGCCAGCCAACAATAATTACTTAAGGAGACCCAAGATATCTACCAGGCTTAGATGGAATTTCTGTCCAAATCGGAATGAATGATAAAATCAAACATTTGCCAAGAGTGTACGCGCGCGCGCGCACACACACACACACACACACACACACACAGAGGCCAATTCATGAAGGAGGCTCTGGGTGTTTTCCCCCTGCACTATTGCAGGCCTTAGGCTGCTCAATGGAATCGCAAACAGGGAAAGTTCTCTTGCAACCCATTCCATGTTTTATGCTTTAAAAATGCTTTAAAAACGCAATGTGCATGGATGATTCTAGTTCTTGTAAAACGGCCATTTTGAGACACGAGTCTTTCTCCCTGCTTATTTCTCGCCCCTCACTCAGTTCCCCCCAAAATGAGGCTCTTTTTCTAGTAGGCTGAAGTGTTCCCCCGACACAGTGTGTTCTGGAGATGGAATAATGTTACCACCACATTTACTCTTAATTCTACCTAACACACTAGTTTTGTTTTAAATACTGAGTTTTCTTTCAAAATTGTGGCATGTAGGAACAGGAATGGTGAAGTCAGTGAAATAAAAAAAATTAAGGTCTTATATATATAATAAATGTTCATAAATGTACCATGCAAACACGTACATAAATATATAAACCACATGTCTGAAGCAGCACAGGAAAACAGCCATGAAGCCATTTTGGCTCCCAAACTGACCAAATGTTTACTCTGCAAAGTCAAAGGAATATGGAAAAGCCTCCCTGTTGTCTTTTCCTTCACAAATCCTGCCTTAAGGGTATGTCTATGTATGCATAGGGTGAGCCGGTGACCTGGCTCAGGAACTAAGTATTTATCATTACAAAAGACTGGCCAGGCTTCTCAGGGTATCCAATCAAGTAAGCATTAACAAGTAATTTGCCAGACAGGAGGTAAACAACGACATGAGGTTAACAAAGCACTCAGATTTCTGCTGTAGACCGCCCTTTCTGTGATGTAGGTATGATGTCTCTGGGCGTGGTCTTGGTCTCCAAGGCGGGCAATTTAAAATGTCTATACAGTGGCACCTTAGGTTAAGTACTTAATTTGTTCCAGAAGTCCGTACTTAACCTGAAACTGTTCTTAACCTGAAGCACCACTTTAGCTAATAGGGCCTCCTGCTGCTGCTGCGCCGCCGGAGCATGATTTCTGTTCTCAACCTGAAGCACTCTTAACCTGAAGCACTATTTCTGGGTTATCGGAGTATGCAAGCTGAAGCGTATGTAACCTGAAGTGTATGTAACCTGAGGTACCACTGTATAAGGGTGGACACACCTGGGTTCCGAGTCCTCCTCCTTTCCTGGGTGTGAGGGGAGCACACTGTTGCAACAGTTCAATAAAGATCAGGCTTAAGAGCTGCTTCTCAATATTCTCTGGCTGGCCTCTGTTCTTTTCTCCAACCGATGGAGAACTTGCAAAGGACTCTATAAGGGCTCTTGTGTTCCCCATAAGCGAATAAGGGCAGATTTTCGTTTATTACATCGGCTTCCCAATTCTTGCTCAGCTCCTGGTGTTCAGTAGGTGGCCTTGGGCAACCCACTCTTCTCACATGGTTGTTGCAACACAAAATTGGGAAAGGGGCATTCATGGATTCCACCCTCCCAGAGTTTGGCAGAGGAAGAATAAGATAAGACAGACATTTTTGTGAGGCTGAAGTGTGACACAAAAACCATGCAAAGAGAGCCCTTTTTTAAATAAAAGCAAACATCTTCACACATTTAAAACATCACCAAAGCATGTTTATTATACATTATGCAAAGGAGTAATCAGAGGTTCTCTCTGCAGATTAATATCTGGATCTGCTCAGCTGCAGTTCACCTGTTCCACCTTATCACCTTATAATCTGTTGCTGGCACCAAAAAATACCCATTTCACAGGGGGGAAAGCAGTGATACTCACTGCCCCCCAAGGCAAAACACTCATATATAACCCCCCAAACAAATAAAACACAGACCAAAATAGCTAATGCTCCTCACCGAAACAAGAAACCTCCCCAAACAACCCAAGACATTAAAAAAAAAATACTGAGAATCAGGAGGGACATCCAGGGACCCACAGCTGCCATACTGGGGACCCAGTATTATGCAACAACCAAATACATGGGGATGTATTCTCCCACTGTGAAATAATGTTCCCTTGCATCAATCAGATTTACCTATACCTGCTTCAAAATAGGTATCCCCTTCTCTCACAGGATACATCTCATTTGGTGCTTGCTAAACAACAAATATGTAGGCCTCTTTGGAGAAAGGTGTTTTGCCTAGAATGTCATGTTGGTCTGCCTGCATAGAAACTGTAATGTACTGAGCTGAATCCTAGAACAATAGGATCCAGAATGCAGCAGTCTGATTGGTTCGTAGGAGCCACCCAATCCAGCTCCAGGTGGAAGTGAATCAGAGACCTGATTGGCCTGCAGGAGCAGTGAATCAGCTTCTGGAGGACGTGAATCCGCAACCTGATTGGCCTACAGGAGCAGCCCGGAATTAGCCAATCACACAGGGCCTATTGTGTAAATAATGTATATATAGCTAGACGTTTTGGGGAAAGTTTCATTCATTGCTACAATGAGCTGAATAAAGAGCATGAAATTCACACTCGACTGAGTATATTTCAGAAACTATGAATGTTTTCTTTCCACTCCATCTCACCAACAGCTTGTAAAGGTTTGGTGAGGTAGGCAGGGAGAGAAGAAAAATAGAAGTTAAGATCAGGGGTGAGAACAGATATATGGATCTTCTCAACAACCATGATGCGCAATTACTGCCTCTTTAAGACATAAAGGTATAGCAGGAAGAGGGAATTTTCAGATTCCCTCTGAATGGAAGCTCATGTTGGCTTTTTCAGTTCTGCATTTGGACCAATATATATAATTAAAGTAATATAATTAATGTGCGGTAAAGCCTGGTTCCACCATGAAGTACACCAGGGAGCAAAATGATGGGTGTTGCTGCGGCTCTTTGCCCACAATATGCCTGAACTAGAACTTTGAACATTGCAGTTTGGGTAAATAAAGATAGCCGCCATAATCACAGACACTTGAAGAGTTCCTCAAAACCCTGGAATGAGTCCTGGGTCTTAAATAGAATAGTTTATTATTATTATTAAGCACTAAGTAACAGCTGCGCGCTCTCTCTCTCTCTCTCTCTCTCTCTCTCTCTCCTACTACTACTACTACTTGGGCCCACAAAGGGTGGATGTCATTGAATCTGGGGCCTGGTTCTCTCAGACCTATAAATAAGGCGCCCTGAAGAGTACATTCTCACATTCAACCAAATAATTATCAGGATCCCAACAGAGCAATATCATCACAGCCTGCGAGGGAGAGCTTGCCATCCCCAGGTGACAGAATGAGGTGGGCTTTGTCCCTGAGAAAAACCAAAGGCAGAAGAGTCTCTCCAGACAATGAGGCCCCCGAGAAGGTGAAGAGGGGAACTCCACTGTCAGCGTCGAAAAAGGCCACCCGACCCCCTTCAACGTTCAGAAAAACTCTGATCCTCTTGAGCTCCCCGCTCAGGGTCAGAGGAGAATAGTGGGGGTTGTTGGTGGCAGAGTATCTACTGCCCAGCTTCCCCACAGCCCAGATCCCCTCCTTCGAATTCAAGGACAGCACACCCTTTCTGCTCAGAGATTTCCTGGTGACCCCCACAGCCCACCCTCCGTCACTTCCCACAGCAAATTCCCAGAAGTGTCTGCCCGATGTAAACCCCTCGCGCCCCAGGACAAAAGGCGTCTTGTCGAATCTCTCCGGGTTGTCCGGCCGCTCTTGACGCTCATCTCCCCATCTCAAGCTTTTGTGATCTTCAGACAGGATGAGGTTGGGATGAGCTGTGTCCGGGTCCAGAGTTATATGTTCTGTTGGGGATTCGGTGGGGTTATGAGGGAAGGAAAGAGAAGTCACTTTAACCAGGAGACAGATTTAAGACCTGATACAATCTCAAGAATGCTGTGCCCTCAAATCAATAGAATTTCCATACAATCAGGACTGGATTAAGACCTTTAGAGGCATAGCTGTCAAGGTTTCCCCTTTTTTAAGGGAAATTCCCTTATTCCGAATAGGATTCCTCGCAAGAAAAGGGAAAAGTTGACAGCTATGTTTAGAGGCCCTCAGATTTTGGTGGCCCAGGATGCGGGTCATAATATTAATTATGAGCTATGGGAGAATTTATGGACAGTAAATATGAATCTAATATGAATTTATGGACAGTAAATATGAATTTATGGACAGTAAATATGAATCTAACTAAAAATATATATGGTGAAAATGACCCACAGATGGTACTTAAAGGTAAAGGTAAAGGTACCCCTGCCCGTACGGGCCAGTCTTGACAGACTCTAGGGTTGTGCGCCCATCTCACTCAAGAGGCCAAGGGCCAGCGCTGTCCGAAGACACTTCCGGGTCACGTGGCCAGCGTGACATCGCTGCTCTGGCGAGCCAGAGCCGCACACGGAAACGCCGTTTACCTTCCCGCTAGTAAGCGGTCCCTATTTATCTACTTGCACCCGGGAGTGCTTTCGAACTGCTAGGTTGGCAGGCGCTGGGACTGAACAATGGGAGCGCACCCCGCCGCGGGGATTCAAACCGCCAACCTTTCGATCGGCAAGCCCTAGGCGCTGAGGCTTTTACCCACAGCGCCACCCGCGTCCCTGCAGATGGTACTTAACACCTGCCAAAACTAGTGAAAATATTTAAAACAGAAAAAGCAAATGCTGGAAATGCAATTAAGTACAGTGGTACTTCCGGCTGCAAAAGGGATCCATTCCAGAGGTCCAGCCGGATCCTAAGGTTTTCACAACCCAAGGATCACTGTTATACGCGTGAGCGCGGCGGTAGACCACTTCTGCGCATGTGCGCGGGGCAAAACCGGGTCAAATACTTCCAGCATTGCAACCTGAAGTTTACGTAACCCGAGGGTTGCGTAATCTAAGATACTACTGTAGAGGGACCTTTTTCCCACATGTTGTGGTCCTGTAATGAGGGAATTCTGGGAAGTAATTTACAATGAGTTAAAAAAGATATTAAAAAAACACCTTCCCCCAAAGCCTGGGGCATTCCTCTTGGGAATGGTAACAACAGAAGTCCCCAAGAAACAAAAGAATTTATTATTATGTGCCACCACTGTGGCTAGAATCGTATTGGCACAAAGGTGGAGAACAAGTATGGAGCCCACAAAGGAGGAGTGGCAAGGAAGAGTATGCTGAATTGGCAGGTATAACAGATAGGATAAGAGAAAAGGGTGATAGAGGATACAAGGAGGATTGGAAAATGTTTATTGAATATTTTAAGAGCCAATATAAACAATTAAATACCCCAGCAGGTATTGAGTAAATCCAGCAGGATAGGAGCTAACAGAAATTAACAGAGGAAGAAATGTGAAGATTAAAGATTTGGAATACCCGATTTAGTAGAAAAGCAAAGAAACCAGGGGAAGGGGAGAAGGGGAGTCACCAGGTCTTTAGTTGTATGCAGTGGTGATAGGTATGAAAGTTGTATAATTGATGGTGAGTGGAGGGAATCTGGGAGGTGAGTATTAAAAATGTGCATATATATATATATATATATATATATATATATATATATATAATTTTGGTGCCCTCACATATATCCAATTCAAAATAGAAACAATAGTAAACCATATATCATTTATTATTACTATTACAGTATTACTACTACTACTACTACTACTACTATTATTATGTGAATATATGCAATTTTTTCATTAATTGCGGGAGCCTTTTTTTGTGGAACGTGGTTTTGCTGCACCATATGGTCTGTGGTAAATCCAGCAATGGAAAATTTCTGTGGTGCCTGCCTTCCCTTGATGCCCTAAGCACGCCCTTATTTAGCTTCATGGTTAATTAAGGCCTGCATTCAATGTATTCAGGACTGGGGCATTTTCCACAGTTACCTGGACAGCCACTGTTAAGAGTGGATTGGATGAGCTTGGACCCCCTTTGACCACAACAATGTGCTGCCATTAGTACCATGCTACTGAATTCAAACTAAGGGCCAAATCATACCTACGATTAGGATGTAGCATGCAGTTGTATCACTGATTCCTCCCCTTACTCCAAAGAAAGCACACCTTTGAGATCTGGATTGGGTCTGGTCTGTGTGGAATAGTGTTTTAACCCTTTGCCGCCTATTGTGGCCCCAACCTGAACAGAGACCTCCCCCCACAAGCAATTTTTTGGTATGCAGGTGCACCTCAGGTCCACAGGATAGGCCAAAGGGCTCAAGCTACCCCCCCTCCCCACAAACTACCGTATTTTTCGCTCTATAAGATGCACCAGACCACAAGACTGGTTTTTGGAGGAGGGAAACAAGAAAAGAAAAAAATTCTGAATCTCAGAAGCCGGAACAGCAAGAGGGATCGCTGCGCAGTGAAAGCACTAATCCCTCTTGCTGTTCTGGCTTCTGGGATAGCTGCGCAGCCTGCATTCTCTCCATAAGACGCACACACACTTCCCCTTACTTTTTAAGAGGGGAAAAGTGAGTCTTATAGAGCAAAAAATACGGTACCTTCCCAAAGCTGCCCCACCACCATGGCTGAATCCTAAATCGGATTGGGGGACTGAGCTTACTTCTGGAGCTCTGGCACACCTGCATTATGCATATTAAAGGAAAATGTAGCTTGATCCTTAGTCTGATCCAGTAGAATAAGTTCTTTTATCTTCCTGACAAAGGGCTTCTTTTGGGAGGAAGGGCGGGATAAAAATATAATTTCAATAATATTAATAAAGATATTTATATATCAATAGCCATGGAGCTTTCCCTTAACTTTCCACGGATGGTTTCAGAGCCACCAGGACAGAATTATGAGATGATAATGAAATGTTTTCTCCCAAGATTCACCTCCTGTGAATGTTTTCCCTCAAAAGCCCCCAAAATTTACCTTCTTGCACCTTGACTCCAAATACCAGAGTGTCTGTGAAAAGAAAAAGGAGGAGAGATTTAGATCACACTGCCATGCCTAAAGCAAATCTTGTAACAGCAATGTCATTTCACACATCCCCCCCCCCTTATTTTAGTGGGAGGGTTAAGTAAAAACATGTTTTTGGTGGCAGAGAAGTATTCCCCTCAACTCTGTTACTCCTCCATCACCTTAAATTCACCTCAGCCTCCTGAATTCCCGTTTCCTCTCATCAGACTAAGAAAAGTCTGCAGCAGGCCTGGGTTGTTGTTATTTATTATTTATATACCGCTTGCTTGCCCAAATGGTTTCTCAGTGGTTTACATGTATGAAATCAATGATAAAAATATGAGCAATAAAACTATGTCATTGAAACACTGAAACATTCTGTTAGGATATTTCCGTTCCACCTTAAAAGGGAGCAGGCTTTGAGTCACAGAGTCTGCGTATTTCCTGTTTCACAGGATGCTTATGCTGTGTCTTTGCTTTCGTTTCTCTCTCTCTCTCTGCCGGAAACTCTCAAGCAGGCAGTCATGTTTTTTCTTTGTTCTGATCAACGCTGAATAAACTTGTAAATCATGCTCTCCTGACTGCATCTTTCGCTGTGTGCATATCTGCTGATAGAGCGTGCATCAGTTCTGGAATGTGGTAAGCTATTTCTAGAGCTTGTGTCGCTAATTGCTGATACTGCGTGTCTACGGGAGATCGATGGACGTCTGGAGATGACGTGGAGGTCAAGATGGACTTTGTCTCCCTGGCAGTATCCCAACACATTCATCCTTAACTAAAACATAGTAACAAACGAGGCTAGGAGTAAGGACTCTTGATAGAGATTGTAGTTAATAAGGTAAAGTCCAGTCAAAGGCGACTATGGGGTGTGGCGTTCATCTCACTTTCAGGCCGAGGGAGCCGGCGTTTGTCTACAGACAGCTTTCCAGGTCATGTGGCCAGCAGGACTAAACCGCTTCTGGCACAACGGGACACCATGACGGAAACTGGAGCGTACAGAAACACTGTTTACCTTCCTACCACAGTGGTACCTATTTATCTACTGGCACTAGTTTGCTTTCGAACTGCTAGGTTGGCAGGAGCTGGGACAGAGCAGAACTTGAACTGATGACCTTCTGATTGGCAAGCCCAAGAGGCTCAGTAGTTTAGACCACAGGGCCCCTTGTAGTTAATAACATCTGGCTGGAGCCTGTATTCACTAGTCAAGGTTGAACAGCCAACACAAGTTCTTTAAACATATTATAAATTAAAGAAACTAATTATTAATGAGCAAGCACCAATTCTATGCTATTTTGAAATAAATGCCTAATGTCCCTCAGTTACCTCAAGAGCTTTTCACCTCTAAGTGAAGGAAGCAGGAGGCAGTTTTAATCTTATTGGGTAGAAAAATCCCTACAGGTTTTTCCTTTTATCTCCACAAGGAAAAGGAACAGAAACTTTCTCCTAATTTTTTAAATTTTTTTTTTAAAGGGAAGCTGAAAAGAACTTTCCTTGCCACCCTTATAACCTGCGGCTATGGCCCACCTCAAGCTCACTTTTGGACATGTAAGATGTTCTGTATCAAATCTTTGCATCTATTTCCCCCTCACCTTTGAACTGCTTCATGGCACCCTCTAGAAAAGAGGTTTTATCACAGAAGTCCCAGATCCTCCACTTCAGCTCAGGAGAAAAAGCCTCGGGATTCTCAAATGCCTCCTTTTCCTCACACCTGGCATAACAACAATGTTAACCCATTGTCCACCCAACTCCGTATTCCCAAATAAGCCAAAAAAGAAAAGAAAAGGATGTGTGGAAAGATACCTCAGAGAGACTGGAGACAGAGGGGGGTGGGTATGTGTATTGGCAAGGAGGTAATTGCCCCTCAATAATTTTTTTTTTTAAAAATGTAATGAAATGTATATACAACTTAGTTTTTTTTAAAGCCTCTAAACCATGGGTAGGCAAACGAAGGCCCGAGGGCCGGATCCGGCCCAATTGCCTTCTAAATCCTGCCTGCGGACGGTCCAGGAATCAGCGTGTTTTTACATGAGTAGAATGTGTCCTTTTATTTAAAATGCATCTCTGGGTTTTTTGTGGGGCATAGGAATTTGTTCATTTTTTCCCTTCAAAATATAGTCCGGCCCCCCCCACAAGGTCTGAGGGACAGTGGACCGGCCCCCTGCTGGAAAAGTTTGCTGACCCCTGCTCTAAACAGTTTACATAACATAAAACATTCACAGGAAAACACCAATAAAATCAGCAGGCTTACAGAAAGATGTAGACACCCTAATAAAAATAATAAAACGGTCAAAACACAGATGAAATCAACAGTTTTAAAAACAAATAAACAAAATAAAATAGCGCAGTCGGACCCCCCTAAATAAGACATGTGAGGGCAAAATAGCAGCTCCATGTGACACCGGCATGCTGAAAACTATTCAGCAGCTACCTACAGCCCAGGAGAAAGAGAGTAAGAGTGTATCTCTCTCTCTCTCTCTCTCTCTCTCTCTCTCTCTCTCTTTCACACACACACACACACACACACACACAGAGGAATGTGATGGTTGGTGGTGCCAGTCAAGCCACTTACCGCTGCAAAAAGCTTTTAATATCCTGCAGGGGAAAAGAGAGAAGGAAGGGAGAAATCAGTGTTTGCAGCAATCCACATTACAATGACCCTTTCAGCATTGAGACTGGTGCCCTCTGGGAATAAGCTGGCAGGACTTGCCAAGCGCAGCCCACTCAAAAGCTGTAAGCCACCTTGAGTCCCACCAGGGAAAATGGCGGGGTATAAATAAATATATAAAAGTTTTTTTAAAAAGCAGTACATACATGGCTTTGGCCCTGTATACCTGAAGGAGTGTCTCCACCCCCATCGTTCAGCTCGGATACTGAGGTCCACCTCCGAGGGCCTTCTGGCAGTTCTCTCACTGTGAGAAGTGAAGTTACAGGGAACCAGGCAGAGGGCCTTCTCGGTGGTGGCGCCTGCCCTGTGGAACGCCCTCCCTTCAGATACCAAGGAGATAAAGAACTACAGAACTTTTAGAAGACATCTGAAGGCAGCCCTGTACAGTGGAACCTCGTGTTATGGATGGGATCCATTCCGGAGGCCCGTCCGTAACACGGAACTGATGCAAGCCGAAGTGCCGTGTCTGCGCATGCGCGGGGTGTGATTTAGTGCTTCTGCGCAGCCACGAGCAGCGAAACCCAGAAGTAACCCGTTCCAGTACTTCCGGGTTGCCACGGGACATGGTGCATGCTCTAGTTATCTCCCGCTTGGACTACTGCAATGCGCTCTATGTGGGGCTACCTTTGAAGGTGACCCGGAAACTGCAATTACCGTATTTTTCGCTCTATAAGACGCACCAGACCACAAGACGCATCTAGTTTTTGGAGGAGGAAAACAAGAAAAAAAAAATTCTGAATCTCAGAAGCCAGAACAGCGACAGGGATCGCTGCGCAGTGAAAGCAGCAATCCCTCTTGCTGTTCTGGCTTCTGGGATAGCTGTGCAGCCTGCATTCGCTCCATAAGACGCACACACATTGCCCCTTACTTTTTAGCAGGGAAAAAGTGAGTCTTATAGAGCAAAAAATACGGTAATTCAGAATGCTAGACTGGTGACTGAGAGTGGCTGCCGGGACCACATAACACCGGTCCTGAGAGATCTGCATTGGCTCCCGGTACGTTTCCAAGCACAATTCAAAGTGTTGGTGCTGGCCTTTAAAGCCCTAAACGGCCTCAGTCCTGTATACCTGAAGGAGCATCTCCACCCCCATCGTTCAGCCTGGACACTGAGATCCATCGCCAAGGGCCTTCTGGTGGTTCCCTCATTGTGAGAAGTGAGGTTACAGGTAACCAGACAGAGGGCCTTCTCGGTAGTGGCGCCCACCCTGTGGAACACCCTCCCTTCAGATCTGAAGGAAATAAGCAGCTATCCTATCTTTAAAGGACACCTGAAGGCAGCCCTGCTTAGGGAAGTTTTTAATATTTAATGCTGTATTGTTTTTAACATTCAATTGGGAGCTGCCCAGAGTGGCTGGGGAAACTCAGCCAGATGGGTGGGGTATAAAGAATAAATTAATAATATTAATCATAACAACAAGAAAACATGTAACCTGAAGCGGACACAACATGAGGTATGCCTGTATAGGGAAGTTTTTAATGGCTGGTATTTTACTGTGGTTGTTGGAAATTACTATAATTTGTTGGAAGCCACACAGAGTGGCTGGAGCAATCCAGATAGGTGGAAAATAAAGAATAAATTACTACAAATTATGTCTGAACTGTGTCCTTGAAATTTGGTGGTGTTATGTACTGAAGTTCTCACCCTGGGCCAGCAGGGGAATACTGTAGATAGTTATGCAAATAGGGGATCGAAAGTGATGTTCAGTGATTTCACTCGGTGTTTCAGCTCAGTGATTCAGCTCCGCTCAGAGGGTGGCTGCATCTGGCTGTGCTCTGATGTCCATCGATCCCACCTTCGTCGCCAGTGTTAAGTTGTGGGTGAACATATCAGACGACACAGCGATTCTTCAAACAGCTCTAGTTTATTCACAAGCCAGAACAGAACTGAACTGAAGGGTTCAGTCAGCCTGCTTATGTAGAGCTCCAGTACAATGTAATTGTAACAACTTTCTAAAACCATCCAATCACTGAACGTTACTTTCAATCCCCTATTTGCATAACTATCTACAGTATCCCCCTGCTGGCCCAGGGTGAGAACTTCAGTACATAACAGGTAGTGCCACTGACTTTCCTAAACCGGGCCCCTTTGTTTCTTGTGTGGGTGAAGGAGCCACACAATTGCACTGGAGCCAACCACGCGCTGACTGGAGAACAGCCCAGGCTGCTCCTTCTGCCATTTTACCTGCAGGAGTTCGCCAGCTGTCTGCTGTCGCTTCTTCTCCACCTCCCGGAGGAGGCACTCGAGGGCAAAGAGTTCGCCGGACAGCTGGGCCATGCGCTCGTCCCTCTTCCACCTGATCTCCATCTCCGCTTGTTTCAGCTGAGCCAGCATGAGCTTCTCTTGTTCCTCCAGGAACTGGCGCAGCTGCCTGAACTCAAGCAACGTCTTTTTCCTCTTTGCTTTCGTTTGCTTCTGAAATAAGCAGGCAGGGGAAGAAGAAAAGGAAGCACCTGTTAGGATATTTCCATTCCTCCTTAAAAAGGGAACAGGCTGTTGCGTGTCACAAGCCTGCGCACTTCCTGCTCACAGGGAGTTTCCGTTTTGTATATAGCTTTTGTTTCTGGCTGTTTTCCCTCGACACGGATGCAAGCAGTCATGTTTTTCCTTGGTTCTGACCAACGTTGAATAAAGCTGTAAATATGCTCTTCTGACAGCAGCAAGAATACTTATTGCAAAGTATTGGAAGACACAAGAGCTACCCACCCGGGAAGAATGGCAGATGAAGCTGATGGACTATATGGAAATGGCGGAAATGACTGGCAGAATCCGAGACCAGGGAGAAGAATCGATGGAAGAAGATTGGAAAAAAATTAAAGTATATTTACAGAAATATTGCAAAATTAATGAATGTTAGAAGAATATTGGAATGAAGTTACATGGTTTTAGCAGAAGTGTTATTAAGATTTATATTAATATTAATTGTTAATGCGCTAAAGTGGAAAATCTAAAGTTAAATTGAGTTAGGATAAATTATAGAACAAAAATTGAGAAAGAGGGAAAGGATTTGTTGAACTAGCTAATTTGAACTAGAATATAGCTAAATTGTGTTAGGATAAACTATAGAATAAAAATTGAGAAGAGGGAAAGGATTTGTTGAGCTAGCTAATTTGAACTAGAATACAAAAAAGGGAGTCGAGGAAACAAGCATATGAAAGATAATGAAATGAAATTTGGATGTGTTTTTAAATGTTTTAGTTTTTTTTTCTTGTTTTGTGGAATTGCTTTTTATTTTTATTTTTGATGCACTGTTTGTTAAATCTTTATTGTTTCTTTTTCTTTTTTTTCTTTTCCTTTTTGTAACTATTAAACATTTAATAAATATCATTTTTTTTAAAAAAAGCTCTTCTGGGTGAATCTTCCGTTGTGGAAACTCTGCGAAAAGGGTGTGCACGAGTCTTGGAATGTGTCTGAGGCTCGTGTCGCTAATTGACTGATACTGTTCCAACGGGAGACCAGGAGATCGTCCAGAGATGACGATGGAGGCCTGCCTGATTGCCTCTGTCTCCCTGGCAGTATCCCAACAGCCCCCCCCCCTCCAAATGCGCTCAGGGAGATCACCCCAGCCGCCCCACCTCAGGCCCATGCCAGCTCCTCACCCCATAATACAGTTGTACCTTGGATCTCGAACAGCTTAGTTGCCAAACCTTTTCGGCTCCCGAACGATCGAAAACCGGAAGTGACTGTTCCGGTTTTCGGACTTTTTTTTTGGAAGGCAAACGTCCAATGCGGCTTCCGATTGGCTGCCAGGAGCTTCCTGAATCCAATCAGAAGCCGCGCTTTGGTTTCCGAACGTTTTGGAAGTTGAACGGACTTCCGGAACAGATTCCGTTCGACTTCCAAGGTACGACTGTACAGATGTTAGCTAGTCCTAGCAGTCCTTCACTTCTCAATAAGAGCAACACTTACCAGCAAGACTTTGCTTTCCCTTTTGGTGTCTGCTTTGTATGACAGAACTCTCTCCCTCTCTTTCTTCAGAGTCTCCAGGGAGCTGTAGAGACGATCCTGAAAAGAAACAAGGAAATGTTAATTTAATATACGTGCAGGAATTGATTGGTGGATTGTTGTCTGAAAATAAATTAAGGGTTTGTTTTTTTAAAAAAAGCAAGTATATTATAATGTAAGGTTATTTGTAATGTTTGAAGTTAGACTAGGATTAACTGGGAATATGACGCAGCACCAAAGAGGTGTGTGGCATGGCATAGAAATCATTAGAAATGATTGACAAGTAATTTCAGTTATACTAACACATCCGGTGGGGCATGTGGGAAGTCAGATTCGGGGGGAAATGTTTAATTTGTTTAGATTAAATATTAAATTTGTTTTAATTTAATTTAATTTGTTTCAATTAGTGATCAATTTGGGGGGGGGGAATGAAAATCAATGAAAAAGATGTGTGCAAAGGAATGAGGAATTCCATTTTGGTCAACTCTTCATTCACTATATATTGTCAAATTAAAAATATCACTTAAAAAGACTTAAAGCATAGGCCAATTTAGGCCATCTTGAATTTTTCAGCTTTTACATTCCAAGAATGGGGGGTGTTAAAAAGTTTTAACATAACTAGGGGATTCAAAAGTTATTTTTGTTATTTTTGTTAAATTAATATTATTTGGTTTCGCTTGGTAAGTAATATGTGTGTGGCATGGCATAGAAATCATTAGAAATGATTGACAAGTAATTTCAGTTATATTGTTTTTATTATTATTATTATTATTATTATTATTATTATTATTATTATTAATTACTACCTGACATTTTCAGAAGGCAAAATTAGAAATCTGTGGTTTTCTGAAGCAGTTTATGTGCTGCTTCAACAAACATAGACTTACCCAGCTAATTGCCATCCACTCACTGAAAATTTTTGCAAAAATTAAGTTTCACCCCCTAAAATGACACTTCCTACTGGACTATGCCTGTAATCAGAGAATCTGATCACAGCAAAACCTGCAAGACTAGCTTGGGATTTATTATCCAGCAAAGGTTAACAAGAATCAACATGAGCTATATTTGGCATTCCCAAGAAAATGAAAAGGATGCCATTATCAAGTTATTTCCCACCTTGTACCCTTGGACAGACTCCTCCGGCGGAAGCAGTGTGTGTGTCCAATGTTCTTCAGATTCTTGACAAAGCTCACACACCAATTTCTCATCCTCTTTGCAGAACAGGCTGAGCTTTTCACTGTGGCTCTCGCACAGCTCCCTCTTCCCCAGATTCAGTGGCAGGAGTTTAATCCTTTCCACGATATTTGCCAGCTGCCAGTTTGCCCGGAACTTCCCTTTCTGGAGGATGGCGCTACAGACCGGGCACCTCAAGGTCCACAGGACGTTCCAGTTCACCGCGTGCTCCTTGATGCAACCCCAACAAAAGCTGTGGCCGCAGTCGACGCTCACGGGGTCTGTGAAATACTCTTTGCAGAGGGGACACCTGGCTTCCTCGACTATGTAAGCGGACGGCTGAGCTGAGGCCATGCTGGGCAGAGACCCTCGAAACCCCGTCGCTAAAGGATGTAGCTTGTGGGACCTGTTAAGAGAACAGCAGGATAGCAAGGGACTAGATAAGGAATAACTCTTGTGAGAGGATATTGTCTCCCATCCAACATGCATGTTATTTCTTTGTCAATTTTATTTGTAACCTGTTCCTCATTGTTCACACAATCCCAGAACAAGAGACAATATTAAAATGCAATGAAATAATATTTAGTTTAAATGCAACTACTGCATGCAACAGGGACGCGGGTGGCGCTGTGGGTTAAACCACAGAGCCTAGGACTTGCCAATCAGAAGGTCGGCGGTTCAAATCCTCGCAACGGGGTGAGCTCCCATTGCTCAGTCCCTGCTCCTGCCAACCTAGCAGTTCGAAAGCATGTCAAAGTGCAAGTAGATAAATAGGTACCGCTCCGGCAGGAAGGTAAACGGCGTTTCCGTGCGCTGCTCTGGTTCGCCAGAAGCGGCTTAGTCATGCTGGCCACATGACCCGGAAGCTGTACGCCAGCTCCCTCGGCCAATAAAGCGAGATGAGCACCACAACCCCAGAGTCGTCCGTGACTGGACCTAATGGTCAGGGGTCCTTTTACCTTTACCTTTACTGCATGCAACATGGATCCTGAACGCCTTGCGAGTCAAACGTTTTGTCTCCCGAATGCCGCAAACCCAGAAGTGAATGTTCCGGTTTGGAAACGTACTTTGGAACCCAAACGTCCGACGCAGCTTCTGATTGGCTGCAGAAGCTTCCTGCAGCCAATTGGAAGCCGTGCCTTGGTTTCCAAACGTTTTGGAAGTCGAACGGATGTCTGGAACAGATTCCGTTCAACTTCCGAGGTACCAGAATGGAGAACAATGCCTCTCTACATCTCTAGCACATCCCTCAAGATATACCTCTCAGATCTCCCTCTCTCTTCTTTCTCGAGGTTTGATGCACGTCTCCTGCTGTTGTTCGACTCTGGGGTTGCAGCACTCATCTCGCTTTATTGGCCGAGGGAGCCGGCGTACAGCTTCCAGATCATGTGGCCAGCATGACTAAGCCGCTTCTGGCGAACCAGAGCAGTGCACGGAAACGCCATTTACCTTCCCGCTGGAGTGGTACCTATTTATCTACTTGCACTGGTGTGCTTTCAAACTGCTAGGCTGGCAGGAGCAGGACCCGAGCAACGGGAGCTCACCCCATCGCGGGGATTCGAACCACCGACCTTCTGATCGGCAAGCTATTAAACAGGTGAAGAGTTCCAAGCACAGAAAATGGGGCCTGTGAAGGACCATCAGCTTTGCTATCTGGGGCTGATAAGAGCCGATGGTCAACAATGTCTGGAGGGTGCCAGGACGGCTGAAACTAAACACGAGGATGAAGTTTCTGATGGGAAGAGTAGTTCCGACAGCAAAATGATCTCCATCGGAAGGTGGTGGATTCTCCTTCCCTGGATGTTCTTAAGCAGCGGTTGAAGAGCTGTCTGTCATGGATGCTTTGGAAGATTCCTGTACTGCAAGGGGTTGGACTAGATGACCCTCAGGGTCCCTTCCCACGCTATGATTCTATGAAAATCGTGTACCCACAAATTCAGGGTTAGGATTTGAGTACCACCTGACTATAGCGAAAACATCTAAGCGGTTTGCAAGAAATATTAAACCAAATATTTAATTAAATAAGAAATGACAGTTGAAAACATTTATCAATAATAAGTCAAGATAGCATAATAATAATAATAATAATAGTAATAATAATAATAATAATAATTTATTTATACCCCACCCTTCCCAGTTCAGAAAACCGGGCTCAGGGCGGCTAACAACAAATTTAAAACACTTAATTGTTGCAACAAAAAACAGCATAAAATACAGTATAAAACGTGAATAACAATAAATTCAGAAATCAAAAATCAATTTTTTTTGGGGGGGGGGAATCCATCCAATAAACATTAGATGATCACTAGGGCTAGCTGGCTAAATTAGTCCTATTTGCATAGCTGTCAACGTTTTCCTTTTTTAAAGGGAAATTCCCTTATTCCGAATAGGATTCCTCGCAATAAAAGGGAAAAGTTGACAGCTATGCCTGTTTTGCCGGCGAAGAGACCAGGGGAGAATTAGCTGTGGGATCCCAGAGCGGGTAATCTTCATAAAAAGGGGAGGGGGAGGGAAGGAAGGAAGGGGAACAAAAGATCAGGCTAAGTTCAAATTGAAAGCCAGGCGGAATAGCTCTGTAACAGTGGCGTAGCGTGGGTTGTCAGCACCCGGGGCAAGGCAAGTAATTTGCGCCCCCCCCCCCCGCTGCCCTGTCCCTCCCCCAGATAGTCCCTTGCTCTCTCTCCCCGCACCGCACAGCACGCCTGGCACCCTCCCCTCCAGAGTGGCCGGCGACCCGGCGGCTCGGATCGGATTCGCACAGCCAGCACTGCAGTGAGAGAGAGTGAGTGAGCCAGGTAGGGGCAGAGAGCTGCGAGTGCGAGCGCACCCCCCCAGATGTTGCGCCCGGTGCGGCCGGCCCCCCCTGCACCCCCCAAGCTACGCCACTGCTCTGTAGGAATGGCTAAACAAATATATTTTAAGCGTATTCAGTGAAGGCACCTGCCTGGTGTCAATAGGTTTCACAATGAAAGCTGATCTGGAGATCTCCTGGAACAAATCCACCAGAACTGATTTCCTGCAATTAAGGAAGGCAAAGGGGAAAACAGTGCTTGCTTCAGGCAACTGTCATCTGACCTCCCCGCAAACAAACCAAGACAAACACTCTGCAGGTAACTGACAAAGCTTATCCCACCCAGGAAACAAAACAGAATGAATGCTCAGCAGCAGGTGACTGGAAGTTACCTATGGCCAGCGCCCTTGGCTTCTTTGCAGAGAATGAGCACACAAAGACCTCTTGTGATCAGCGCTGCTGGCCCACCAATCAGTGCATGGGTAGGCAAACTAAAGCCCGGGGGCCGGATCCGGCCCAATTGCCTTCTAAATCCGGCCCGCGGACAGTCCAGGAATCAGCGTGTTTTTACATGAGTAGAATGTGTGGTTTTATTTTAAGTGTATCTCTGGGTTATTTGTGGGGCATAGGAATTCATTCATATATTTTTTTATATAGTCCGGCCCCCCCACAAGGTCTGAAGGACAGTGGACCAGCCCCCTGCTGAAAAACTTTGCTGACTCCTGAATCAGTGTGCAAATTGGGCAGTGTTGTTTAGTCGTGTCCAACTCTTTGTGACCCCATGGACCAGAGCATGCCAGGCACTCCTGTCTTCCACGGCCTCCCGCAGCTTGGTCAAACTCGTGTTCATAGCTGTCCAACCATCTCGTCCTCCGTCGTCCCCTTCTCCTTGTGCCCTCCATCTTTCCCAACATCAGGGTCTTTTCCAGGGAGTCCTCTCTTCTCATGAGGTGGCCAAAGTATTGGAGCCTCAGCTTCAGGATCTGTCCTTCCAGTGAGCACTCAGGGCTGATTTCCTTCAGAATGGAGAGGTTTGATCTTCTTGCAGTCCATGGGACTCTCAAGAGTCTCCTCCAGCACCATAATTAAAAAGCATCAATTCTTTGGCGATCAGTCTTCTTTATGGTCCATCTCTCACTTCTATACATCACTACTGGGAAAACCATAGCTTCAACTATACGGACCTTTGTTGGCAAGGTCTCTGCTTTTTAAGATTTCTTTCAAACTGTTCTTAACCTGAATCACCACTTTAGCTAATGGGGCCTCCCGCTGCAGCCATGCCACTGGAGCCCGATTTCTGTTCTCATCATGAAGCAAAGTTCTGAACCGTATGTAACCCGAGGTATCACTGTACTGAGAAGGCCCCCTGTCTGGTTCCCTGTAACCTCACTTCTCGCAATGAGGGAACCACCAGAAGACCCTCAGTGCTGGATCTGAGTGTCCGGGCTGAACGATGAAGGTGGAGACGATATACAGGACTGAGGCCGTTTAGGGCTTTAAAGGTCAGCACCAACACTTTGAATTGTGCTTGGAAATGTACTGGGAGCCAATGCAGATCTCTCAGGACCGGTGTTATGTGGTCCCAGCGGCCACTCCCAGTCACCAGTCTAGCTGCCGCATTCTGGATTAATTGCAGTTTCCGGGTCACCTTCAAAGGTAGCCCCACGTAGAACGCATTGCTGTTCCAAGCGGGAGATAACTAGAGCATGCACCACTTTGGCAAGACAGTTTATATTCCACCCCTTCGCCCAAGAAGCTCAAGGTAGAATGCATGGCTCTCTGCACCCTCAACTGAATCCCCACAGCAGCCTTGCAAGGTAGGCCACTTGAGGGGGTCACCCTGTGAACTTTGTGGTGCACTGTGGGTTTGAACCCTGGCTTCTTGGGTCACTGCACTCGGAAGCAGAAATATGAATTCACCCTAAGAAATTGCTCAGCAGGTGAACCCACCGTTAATGATAATGGTTTAATTTCCTGAGCCAGGAATTTTTACTTATGTTAAATGTACTTTTCACATGGGCTTTTTCTCCTCTGGCAGTAGCTCTCATATGATTGGCTGACTGTGAGTCACATGAGAGAGGCATTCCGTTTTGTTGTGTCTGTTATTCCAGTAACTGTCGTTTTTTAAACTGCTTTCTCTTTGTGTATGTGAGAGGGGCTGGCTGCTGAGAGAGGCGATGTTGTGTCACTGATCTGTCTGATGTGAAACGGACAGAGGAAGATCCCAAAACATTTAATAGGGAGAAACCTGTGCAGGAGCTCTCTGTAAGGAACAAAGAGAATACTGCTGAGGTGAAAGTAAAACTCTGGTTCAAGTCCCAACAGTTATGTACTTAAGTCTAAGTAAGAAGACTTCAGTCTACAATTCAAGTGGGAACATACCCATGTTTGAATAAGCATGAGATTGTAAATATATTCTTCTCATATGTTAATGACCATTTGGATCCCTTCCAGTCGGGATTCAGGCCTCATCATGGGGCTGAAACTGCCTTGGTCACAAAGGTGAGAGCTGTTTCCTAGTTCTGCTGGATCTCTCAGCGGCGTTTGATACCATCGACCATAACATCCTTCTGGACCGTCTTGAGGGGCTGGGAGCTGGGGGCACTGTTATACAATGGTTCTGCTCCTTCCTCCTGGGCCGTGTTCAGAAAGTGGTGTTGGGGGATGAGTGTTCAGACCCCAGGGCTCTCACTTGTGGGGTGCCTCAGGGTTCTGTCCTCTCCCCCATGCTTTTTAACATCTACATGCAGCCGCTGGGAGAAATCATCAGGGGGTTTGGGCTGGGTGTTCATCAGTATGCGGATGATACCCAGCTCTAACTCTCTTTTAAATCAGAACCAGTGAAGGCGGTGAAGGTCCTGTGTGAGTGTCTGGAGGCGGTTGGAGGATGGATAGTGGCGAACAGATTGAGGTTGAATCCTGTCAAGACAGAAGTACTGTTTTTGGGGGACAGGAGACGGGCGGGTGTGGAGGACTCCTTGGTCCTGAATGGGGTAACTGTGCCCCTGAAGGACCAGGTGCACAGCCTGGGAGTCAATCTGGACTCACAGCTGTCCAGGGCAGCTGTTTACCAGCTCCATCTGGTACGTAGGCTGAGACCCTATCTGCCTGCGGACTGCCTCGACAGAGTGGTGCATGCTCTGGTTATCTCCCACTTGGACTACTGCAATGCACTCTACGTGGGGCTACCTTTGAAGGTGACCTGGAAACTGCAATTAATCCAGAATGCGGCAGCTAGACTGGTGACTGGGAGCGGCTGCCGAGACCATATAACACCGGTCTTGAAAGACCTACATTGGCTCTCAATACGTTTCCGAGCACAATTCAAAGTGTTGGTGCTGACCTTTAAAGCCCTAAACGGCCTCGGTCCAGTATATCTCTGAAGGAGCGTCTCCACCCCCATTGTTCTGTCCGGACACTGAGGTCCAGCGCCGAGGGCCTTCTGGCGGTTCCCTCACTGCGAGAAGCCAAGTTACAGGGAACCAGGCAGAGGGCCTTCTCAGTAGTGGCGCCCTCCTTGTGGAATGCCCTCCCACCAGATGTCAAAGAGAACAACAACTACCAGACTTTTAGAAGACATCTGAAGGCGGCCCTGTTTATGGAGGCTTTTAATGTTTGATGTAGTACAGTATTTTAATAAAAAAAATTTGGAAGCTGCCCAGAGTGGCTGGGCAAGCCCAGCCAGATGGGCAGGGTATAAATAATAAATTATTATTATTATTATTATTATAATGAAAGCAAACTTCTTCTGAATATTCTGGACACTGTATAGTCTTTACAAAAAAGCTATCAATCACCTAGAAGTTATTTAGCTTCTTAGATGTAAGCTGCTCTGTTACATTGGATATCATCAAAATTTGTGGAATCCCCTCCCCCGACAGTGATGCATATTTATTTATTTTATATCCCATCTCTATTTATCTCCCTGTGATCATGGGGTTCCTTGGAGGAACGGGTGTGTGCAGTATATGCTGTTTTCCTAAGTCTGAAATGAAACATGAGAAATAGGAAGCAAAACCTTTAATAAAATTAAACATCTCAACCACATGAAATACACCCCAGTGTCAGCTGGTATAATTAAAGCAAAAGTGCTCCTTAGAAATCTATAGATGGAACTGCCTAATCCTTAACTTCCAATTATACTAGGGGCCATATTTGTATAAATGGAAATGTCTCACCACCCCCTAGAATTTGCCCTGTCCTCTCACAATAACTTTAATTTAGCAGGCTCTTCATTTCCAGAGGGGACACTGATGTAGAAAACCACCTCAGTGACTCTGAACAGAATGAAAGAAGACTGGCTTTTTAGTTTTTGCATTTCAGGAGCTGCCTCAAGATATTAATGTTCTTTCCAAGCCAGATTTGCAGATGAGCAATTGGCTGGTACTTGTGTCAATCATGATACACCTTCCCATTTTCAGGCCGGTGACATGGACGGTAACGATTGGGTGACTCTTGTGTCAGTTAGGACACCAACCTGTTGGCCCTCCCTACTCACTACACGAGTAGTGCAGGAGCTAAGCAAGCAAGCAAAATAATAACAATAATAAACCTGTTTGGATGTACGTCTTCTGTCTGTGCTGTCCTCCCTTAGTCGGAGAGGGTCAGGTGGGCTTTACGGGGCACCCAAAACAAGGGCAGGAGGGTCTCTCCTGAGAAGGGGGGTGCTGAGAATGTGTAGAGGAGGGCCGCCCTATCTGCATCGTAAAAGGACACCCGTCCCCCTTCACAGTTCAGGGCCACTCGGATCCTCTCAGGCTCCTTGCGCAGGGTCATAGTAGCGTGGGAGGAGGCCTTGTATTCTCCTGCCCACTTCCCCAGACCCCAGACCCCTTCCTCAGGACCAAACGTGATCTGACCCTTCCTCTTCACAGACTTCCTGGCCACCCCCACAGCCCAGCCCCCCTCACTCCCCACAACGACCTCCCAGAAATGTCTTCCGCCTGTGAACCCCTCGCCTCCCAGGACATAGGGATGCTTGTCGAATCTCTCGCAATTGTTGGGCAGATCTTGTTCCTCGTCGCCAAATCTCACTCCCTTGCGATCCTCAGACAGGATGAGGTGGGGATGGGCTGTGTCTGGATCCAGAGTTACGTTTTCTGTGGGAGCAGATGGGGAAAGGGAAGAGAGACAGGCTTATGTGTTGACACGTGACAGGAACAGCATTTCCTCCCAAATTAACAGGGCTTCTAAGCACTTCATTTGGAAACGAGATGCTTAAAAAAGAACAATTCACATTTACACAAGGCTTTTTAGTTCTTCAAAGCACTTCACATTGTGTTATCTACAGTTGTACCTCGGGTTAAGAACTTAATTCGTACTGGAGGTCCGTTCTTAACCTGAAACTGTTCTTAACCTGAGGTACCACTTTAGCTAATGGGGCCTTCCGCTGCCGCCACACGATTTCTGTTCTCATCCTGAAGCAAAGTTCTTAACCCGAGGTACTATTTCTGGGTTAGTGGAGTTTGTAACCTGAAGCGTCTGTAACCTGAGGTACCACTGTAGTTATAAACCTTACAAAGACCCTTAAGGCAAATCTGTATTATTATCCCCATTTTTCAGATAGGAGGACTGAGGGTGACATAGAACAGCTTGTCTAAGGCCAATCGGTGAGTAGGTGGCAAAGGGGAGATTCAAAGCAGGGAGTCCCTGATTCGTAGCTCAATCTTTTCAGCCAACGTTCCAGCAAAGACCTCGCTTGAAACCTCAGGAAAAACTGGCAACGAAAGATATCCTCCTTGTGAGCATGACCCGGGTTTCAATTATTCATGTAAAATACTTTCTAACCTGCCGTTTGAGGCACAAAGAAATACAACAGAGCTATTTCTGTGTTTTCCCACTTATGAAAATGGGGGGTCGTGGATTACTTAGCCTCTCTCGACACTCCCCCCAAGTGAAGTGGCCAGTTTGAGTCTCTGAAAGCTCCTATTTGGGTGACTAGCTCCCAGGTTATGTGGCTGGGCTTGGGCATTTTATTGCCAAAATCCAGTTCTGGAGGGAGCAAGTCTTGATGCTTCCTTTAATGCACCTTTTCCAGCTGTTGGAATATCCCTTTTGTTGGTGCCCAGCACTAGGCCAAGCTGAACTTCTGCCTCCACATCCAGCAATTTCTCCCCCATGTTGACTTCAATGTCTAAAATCCTTGGTAGAGGACAAGGATCCTGAGATCACGTTAAGGGTAGCCAAATTCTGTGCAATTTCCATAAAACTTAGGGAACAAGCTGTGCTATCATAATGATTAAGGTTTTAATTTTAGGTTATACAGTGGTACCTCGGGTTAAGTACTTAATTCGTTACGGAGGTCTGTTCTTAACCTGAAACTGTTCTTAACCTGAAGCACCACTTTAGCTAATGGGGCCTCCTGCTGCTGCCGCACCGCCGGAGCACGATTTCTGTTCTCATCCTGAGGTAAAGTTCTTAACCTGAGGTAATATTTATGGGTTAGCGGAGTCTGTAACCTGAAGCATATGTACCTGAAGCGTATGTAACCCGAGGTACCACTGTATGCTAGTGACTTAGTTTTAATTTATATATTTTTTAATGGTTGCTATATCTGTATTGTCTCTGTTATAAGGTAAAGGGACCCCTGACCATTAGGTCCAGTCATGGCTGACTCTGGGGTTGTGGCGCTCATCTTGCTTTATTGGCCGAGGGAGCTGGTGTACAGCTTCCGGGTCATGTGGCCAGCATGACTAAGGCGCTTCTGGCAAACCAGAGCAGCGCATGGAAATGCCGTTTTACCTTCCTGCTGGAGCGGTACCTATTTATCTACTTGCACTTTGACGTGCTTTCGAACTGCTAGCTTGGCAGGAGCAGGGACCGAGCAATGGGAGCTCACCCCGTCGCAGGGATTCGAACCACCGACCTTCTGATCGGCAAGTCCTAGGCTCTGTGGTCCCTGTTATACCTAATTGTAAATGTTTTATGACTTCCTTGATATTGTGTGTGGGCTGGAACTGGTCTGTGACTGAAATAATAAAATCCATTCATCCCCCATGTTGGGAGATTGGGGGTGTGGGAAGGGGAGGGATAATGCAGCCAGAAGTGTTGCTGGAGAGACTGCTTTCATAGTCCTGGCAAAGCGGCTGCATTCATGGTTTTTCTTAGAGATGAGGCTAAATGATTATGGAATACCTGGAAGTCCATGAGAAGGGGAATGTTTCCCCTGTGCATGATAACGTCATGCCAATGTCTGGGCATGAAGAAAACCTGGAGCTTGAGTGAGAGACAGAAAGACCTGAATTTGGGCTGTGTATATTTACAGCTTTTTGAGATCCTTGCTGCCTCTTCCTGGATGTCCGATGCAGACTTGGCTGCTGGAGAATTTAAGCAGTGAACCTATGCTCAACCCGTGTATATTTGTAAATGAATTTAAAGGACTCCGTTGAGTTAAGAAGGAAACCATTGGACTGAACTGTGCAAAAACGCTTGTGAAGGATAGATCCTTGGAACTTCTCTTTCCCACAGTGATGTGGGGCGATTGTGCCACACCCCAGTTAAAATGTATAGACTCTTCTGAACAGTGAAAAGCCTGCGAAGGCAGACAGGGAGCACATTTTGGGAACGGAACCCCACTTTGTCCAGCGGTCTCGTCTTTTGAGAGGCGGATCTCATCTCCTCTGGAAATATGGGCCACCATCAGACCCCAAAATAACATACCTTGCTGCAGCTGAAATCCAGATCCCAGAGTGTCTGTGGAAGAAAAAAAGAACACTGTCAAACTCACAACGAATCTGGGAACAACGCCACAATATTGCAGCATGCTATGAGGGCAAGGATGATGTGTTTGTGCCAAGGTTCAGCCCTTTTGTTGTTGTTTAGTCGTTCAGTCGTGTCCGACTCTTTGTGACCCCAAGGACCAGAGCACGCCAGGCACTCCTGTCTTCCACTGCCTCCTGCAGTTTGGTCAAACTCATGCTGGTAGCTTCGAGAACACTGTCCAACCATCTCGTCCTCTGTCGTCCCCTTCTCCTTGTGCCCTCCATCTTTCCCAACATCAGGGTCTTTTCCAGGGAGTCTTCTCTTCTCATGTGGTGGCCAAAGTATTGGAGCCTCAGCTTCAGGATTTGTCCTTCCAGTGAGCACTCAGGGCTGATTTCCTTCAGAATGGATAGGTTTGATCTTCTTGCAGTCCATGGGACTCTCAAGACTCTCCTCCAGCACCATAATTCAAAAGCGTCAATTCTTCGGCGATGAGCCTACTTCATGGTCCAGCTCTCACTTCCATACATCACTACTGGGAAAACCATAGCTTTAACTATACGGACCTTTACATCACATTTTTTCAGAGAGCAGGCCCTTCACCTAGAAAGCCCCCCCCCCCCCAATCTCCAGCATCCATGAGGAGCCTTCAGATTCAGGCAACGCAAGCCTAGAGGCCTCAACACCAGTTGCTCTTTTACAACCCCCCACCACCAAGGTCATAATAAAAGGGGGCAGCAAACCCAAAAGAAGCGACAGGGTTCCACTGCCCAGCTACCAACAGACTCACAGAAGTGTAGATTTGGAAGAGACCTCAAGAAATCATCTAGTCCAACCCCCTAAAATGCAGGAATCCTGCCTACAGCCATCCCTGGGTGGGCTCGAACCACCAACCTTCTGGTTAACAGCCGGACACAGTGACTCATCGCGCCACCTGAGATTTGTGCTTGGGAAATGTGAGACTTACTTGGGAAATGTGCGAGATTATGTCTCAGCACCTGTGCAGATCCAAAGCCTGGATGAGGCCTTGGGAAAGGACAGAGCCTCCAGCTCATAAGCAAAGGGGCTAATAATAATAATAATAAATAATAATAAATAATTTTTATTTATACCCCACCCTTCCCGGTTCAAAAACCGGGCTCAGGGCGGCTAACAACAAATTTAAAACACTTAATTGTAAAAGCAGCATAAAATACAATATAAAAACATGAATAACAATAAAATTCAAAATTCAGAGATCAATTTAGGGGAAATAAGCAATTAGATAATCCCCAGGGCCAGCTGGCTGAATTGGTCCTACTTGGGCCAGCGAGGAGGCCAGGGGAGAATTAGCTGTGGGGTCTCAGAGCGGGTGACCTTCATAAAAGGGGAGGGGGAGGGAAGGGAAATAAAAGATCAGGCTGAATTCAGGCTAAGTGATTTGAGAAGTCCCCTTTTCAGTTGGGAAATAAAGTCAGGCCTCCATGCAGAGTGGATGGGGTGTATTTGCTTTTTCCTTGAGATGTTTGCTGTCGTTGGGAGGATGGGCTATTCTTTAGCAGTGCCCACTGCTTGTGGTGGGTGGCAGGATGCGGGTGGCGCTGTGGTCTAAACCACTGAGCCTAGGGCTTGCCGATCAGAAGGTCGGCGGTTCGAATCCCCACGATGGGGTAAGCTCCCGTTGCTCGGTCCCTGCTCCTGCCCACCTAGCAGTTCAAAAGCACAAAGTGCAAGTAGATAAATAGGTACCGCTCCGGCGGGAAGGTAACAGAGTTGGCCACGACTGGACCTAATAGTCAGGGGTCCCTTTACCTTTACTGCTTGTGGCAGGGAATGGCCATGGCTTAATAGAAGAGCTTGACACAAGAATTGTCTCCGGTTCAACGCCTGGAATCTCCAGATTGGGATGGGAGAGACTCCTGCCTGGAATCCTGGAGTGGCTGCCAGCCAGCGTAGACAATACGGGGTGCGATCGAGCAATGGCCTGACTCAACCTGAGGCAGGTTCCTTTGCCGATTCACTCCCTGCTCCTATCCTTAAGCAATGGCAGATGCCGAAGAACTAATAGGTATAAATGAGCAGATTCCATTTTGTAGGAGGGAGCTATGAGCAGAGCCTTTTTCCATAATGGAAGATAATTGCCTTTTCCTTAAACACTCAGCACTCCCATTTTCCTCACACTGCTAATATGACAAGCAACCTGGAGCCTTTTATGAACATTTTTTCTTATCCCCCCCCCCCCAATTTATTTACATATACATATACATTTACACAATACACATACATAACACACTACCTTATTCTCATAACATAAAACATACCTACATTACTCTATATAATACCTACCTATACTCTACATGGGACACGGGTGGCGCTGTGGGTAAAAGCCTCAGCGCCTAGGGCTTGCCGATCGAAAGGTCGGCGGTTCGAATCCCCGCGGCGGGGTGCGCTCCCGTCGCTTGGTCCCAGCGCCTGCCAACCTAGCAGTTCGAAAGCACTCCCAGGTGCAAGTAGATAAATAGGGACCGCTTACTAGCGGGAAGGTAAACGGCGTTTCCGTGTGTGGCTCTGGCTTGCCAGAGCAGCGATGTCACGCTGGCCACATGACCCGGAAGTGTCTCCGGACAGCGCTGGCCCCCGGCCTCTTGAGTGAGATGGGCGCACAACCCTAGAGTCTGTCAAGACTGGCCCGTACGGGCAGGGGTACCTTTACCTTTACCTTATACTGTACATATCAACATACCTACCCCACACAGACACTCACCACGTGACTTGACCTCCAGCCGTTCTTGTTACGCTACTTTATTTTTCCAACTAACTTAAACACGTTTCATTATTTCTTTAATCTCTTCTATCTTGACTTTGCTCTCCTTTCACTCTAATCATTTTCTGGATTCACTCAATATCTGTCAGAAATTCTACTTTCCCCCCATAAATTTTGATGCATTCCTTAAAGATAGCCCGCTCCTTATTCACTTTTTGTACCATATCTCCTCTTATCCTCCCTGTTAGTTCGGCAATATGGAAGTATTCCATCATTTTAGATAACCAGTCTGTTTTGAACATTTCTTCTTAAATGCCCACTATTAACCATGGAAACCATTCTTGGTACCTCTGAACTGCTTCATGACACCCCCCAGAAAGGGATTTATATCGCAGAAGTCCCAGATCTTCCACTTCAGGGCAGGAGGAAAAGCAATAGGGGGATCCTCGAACTTCTCCCGATACCTAGGGCAGAAAAACGAGGTCAACTCATCATCCCTGTAACGCAAAGAGCTTTCTGAAAAGCCCGGTGCCTCATCTTGATGTCAGCTCATCTGCACATCATAGTGAGCCGAGATCAGGGTTTTTAGCACATGATGAAAAGCAGCGGGCAGGTGGCTTGCAGATCTACAGTGGAACCTTGGTTCCCAAACGTAATCCGTTCTGGAAGTCTGTTTGACTCCTGAAACGGTTCAGGAACCAAGGCGTGGCTTCTTATTGGCTGCAGGAGCTTCCTACACCCAATCAAAAGCCGCACCAGACGTTTGGCTTCCAAAAAACGTTCAAAAACCGGAACAGACACTTTCGGTTTTTGACTGTTTGGGAGCTGAGGTTTCGCTGTACAGTGGTACCTCGGGTTAAGTACTTAATTTGTTCCGGAGGTCCGTTCTTAACCTGAAGCACCACTTTAGCTAATGGGGCCTCCTGCTGCCGCCGCACCACCGAACCACGATTTCTGTTCTCATCCTGAAGCAAAGTTCTTAACCTGAAGCACTATTTCTGGGTTAGCAGAGTCTGTAACCTGAAGTGTATGTAACCTGAAGCGTATGTAACCCAAGGTACCACTGTACTGCACAAATTATATGCAGCCCCAAAGGCAAGGACTTATTATATGTAGAAGCAAAAGGATTATGCTACAATGTAAAAATAGATGTTTTATCATTTTCTGGAAATAAATGAATCATAGGGTCTTTAGACACCGAGGACTAGAATCATTTAACGTAAACCATTTTAAAAGAGAGAACGGGGTGGGGGGGTGGGGGAGGAATAACAGTTTTTCCACAAGTGCAATGAGTTTTCCGACCAACCTGAAGTGTTTTTTGTTTGCTTACCTCCACAAGAAGCTCCCAATGTCCTGGAAGGAAAGAAGAGACTGAATTCAGTGTAGGCAATTCAGAGCGACAGAAGGGGGGGAGAGGAAGACAGGGTGGGAAAAGAGAGAGGATTATTCTCTCAATACCTTTATACTGATTATGAGTTGGCCCAGGAAGACGGGCCCTTCTGCTTTTTCATTAACCTCTAAACATCAACCTTCAAGATGAGAAAGATGCCAAGTGATGGAAAGTCCATCCCATCTGTGAACTGGCAAGCAAGGGCCCTCGGACTCAGCATCCCACAACCAGTTAGTTAGGAAGCTCAGAAGCAAGACCAGGCCTGACCTGCAGGAGTTCACTCGCTGGTTCCTGAAGCTTCTCCTCCATCTCCCAAATGGCACTATCAAAAGCGGAGAGTTCCCTGGAGAGTCTGGCCAGGTGCTCCTCCCTTTTCTTGGCGATCTCCTTCTCCACCTCTGCCATCTGGGCCAGCAGAGCCTTCTCTTGTTCTTCCAAAAACTGGTGTAGACGTCTGAACTCAGCCACTGCCTTTTCCATCTCTGCTCCCATTTGATTCTGCAACAAGTAGGCAGAAAAATAAGGACAGCTTGCCAACAGCAGGATTGAATATAGCCTGACTTTGCAGCCTCAGATCAGGTAAGAGAATTCCCTTAAAAGGGCTCTTTTGACATTTCGGAGAACTCACACCAATGTTCACAAAACCTTGCATACACCCACCCACCACTTAGGAATGCTCTTTTCTGAACTTTTTTTGGTGGGAGTTCTGGCCATTCCAAATAAGTAAAGGGACCCCTGACCATTAGGTCTAGTTGTGACAGACTCTGGGGTTGCGGTGCTCATCTCACTTTATTGGCCAAGGGAGCCGGCGTACAGCTTCCGGGTCATGTGGCCAGCAGGACTAAGCACAGCACCAGCGCAGCACACCGAAACACCATTTACCTTCCCGCCGGAGCAGTACCTATTGATCTACTTGCATTTTGACGTGCTTTCGAACTGCTAGGTTGGCAGGAGCAGGGACTGAGCAACGGGAGCTCACCCCGTCATTGCGGGGATTCGAACCGCCAACCTTCTGATCGGCAAGTCCTAGGCTCTGTGGTTTAACCCACAGCGCCACCCGCGTCCCATTATGCTCAGCCTACAGATGTGTAAATAAAACCATGTATCACAAATACCAAGGGGGGGGGGGAATCAAACTGAACCGGAGGGAAGTGCTTTCACCGCTCAGAGAGCGGGGTGCTTGTAACAATACTTTTCTGCTTCCCAGGGATGTTGACACTTACGAGCAGGTCTTGGCTTTCCTCTTCAGCGTCCATTTTAAATGCCATGATCTTCTCCCTCTCCTTCCTCAGATGGCCTAAGCACCTACAGATCTGGTTCTGAAGACAAAACAACATTCCAGTCTGGTTCTATTTTCTTTTCCTGCTGAGTTTTAGGATGCATGCAAGAGGGAAGTTGAACAATATGGCTGTCCTGCATTCCAGGGTCTTTTGTGGAGATTCCCACTTATTTATCCCAGTGGATTGAATAAGACAACCAAATCCAATATGGGTTTGACATCACTCCCTCCATCCCCTTGAGAGACTGCTTCAGACCAACTCAAGCTCCAGGTTTTGAAGAGCTATTCGACATTAGAGCAGAGAATAATAATATAATAATCATTTATTATTTATACCGCGCCCATCTGGCTGGGTTTCCCCAGCCACTCTGGGCGGCTTCCAACAAAACACTAAAATACAATAAATACTATAACCTGTGTGTGTTTGTGTTGGGGGGGGGGGTCTTCCTCCTTGGAGGAAAGCAGAGACATTTACAAATTGAATCATAATAAATTATAAACATTTCCCACAATTTTTGCTCTCTCGTGTCACCCAGCCCTGCCCTGCCCTCCCCCATCAAAACCCATTGCCGTTTCCTACCATGTAATCCTGGGACGCCTCCTCTAGAGGAACCACCTCGTGGCTCTTGTGCTCCTTGGATCTTTCACACACCAGACAGATGGGGCTTTCATCCTCCTTGCAGAAGAGCTTCAGCGGCTCCTGGTGCTTCTCGCAGACTCTTTCCTTTCCTTCTGCCCGCTTTCTTCCACAGAAATCCCCACGGAGCATCTTGGCTTTTTCCGCAACATTTGCCAGCGACCGATTGGGGATGAGGTGCCTCGGCTGAACTGTTTTCCTGCATTCAGGGCAGGAAGCGTTTGCCTCGGATTTCCCCCAATACTGGATCAGGCAGGCTCGGCAGAAGTTGTGCCCGCACTCCGGGATGATCACTGGATCCTTGAAATACTCCAGGCAGATGGAGCAAGTGGCTTCCTCGAAGAGATCTTGCACGGGACCCTCGGAAGCAGCCATGGCTGCTGCCTCGCCCGGAAGAGAGAGTTGGTTTCGCTTTCTTTCCTGTCTGCCAGCAACAGGGCGTGTTTCCTTTGCAGGAAGGAGGTGACGCAAGATCTCTCCTGAGTCTCTTACAATGAATTTTTTTAAAACAACAACAGGGCAATCGTTCGTGGCTGGCTGTTCATTTAGGCAGGCATTTTCCGATGACAGCTGGAGATAAGTGACTTTTTTGTATTGTTATGGACTTCACAACATCCTCAAACCGCACTAAAAGTCAGTGAATGAATTTGAGCCTCTTAAGCTCCTCCCACCTGTATGGTTCTTGCGCTCTCTCTCTCTCTCTCTCTCTCTCTCTCTCTCTCTCACACACACACACACACACACACACACACACACACACACGGAGAGAGTATACATTCAAAGCAGCATAATTAGCAGGCAACTAAAATATCCTCTTAAAGATGTCATTGCAAAGGTCGATTACAGAGCGTACTTAATGCAGCAAAGTTAACGCGAAAATTAAACATTTCAAAAGAAAGCATGACTAAAGGAAGTCAAATATGAAATGCGCATTTAAAGCAGCATGATTAGCAATAAAATAAAATATTACTCTAGAACATACCTGCCGCTGTTGCTGCCAATCCTGCCCATAGGGGATCCTGGCGGGCAGTGGCTGTGGAAGCTCAGGCTAAACAACCTGAGACTGCACTAAGGGACATCCAAGATCCCTGCCCTTGTGAGTTGGGAGGGATCCTGAGGGTCATTTTCCAGGACTCACAGCCAAGGTGGTCTCTTGAGGAACAGGGTGCCTCTGAGCATGCGCTCAGCCTAGGAATTTGCGATCAGCACCAGAGCCAAGCTCAAGAGATCCGCACATTAATTCACGCCTGGTTTCCTTCCTCCAGCAGCTTTTGCAGTGATGGTGAGCTCTTGAGTTGTTGCTGTGTTAAGACAGTTGGCAGCTGGAAACCACCGGTGATATTCTGCAGTCACTGGAGATCTGTCAGTAGATCTACCTTCGACCCAGCCCTGCCATAAGCATCTTGTGGGAATGTTCAGGGTGGCAGGAGAGGATATATTGTTTATTACTGGTAGTATCCTTCCTAACCGGGTGCAAGTAGATAAATAGGGACCGCTTACTAGCGGGAAGGTAAACGGCGTTTCCGTGTGCGGCTCTGGCTCGCCAGAGCAGCGATGTCACGCTGGCCACGTGACCCGGAAGTGTCTCCGGACAGCGCTGGCCCCCGGCCTCTTGAGTGAGATGGGCGCACAACCCTAGAGTCTGTCAAGACTGGCCCGTACGGGCAGGGGGACCTTTACCTTTACCTTTATCCTTCCTAACATGTGCTAGCAAGTTCCTTTACTTAGCAGAGTGCATTCCCCTTTACACAGCAGAAAACTAGTTGCAAACTTGTGTGAGTTTCTTAAGACAATACGCAATTCAATCTGGCTTGTCCAGATTGAAATGTGTTCTAATATTTTCCTGGTAAGACCCCTTGAATCCCTCCTAAAAGAATAAAGACACCACAGTCTTATTCATAAGCAATAAAAAGAAAGTTTACTCACGATCAGGCAGAGCACAGTGTGATCTCTGAAGGCAGGCTTTAGGCTTAAAGTTACAAACATATAGAAACAGGTCTACCCCATATGTGGGTTGACCTAGTGACTGCAGTTAGTAGTCTGGGAAGTTTGTAGGATGAAAGGAAGATGGAAAAGAGAGAGAGTGGCAGCATGCCTTGTCCTTTTACCAGGTCTGGAAAGGTCACGCCCACCCACTAGTCACATGCAAGGAAGGATGCTCCAGACCAGGAGGAACAGGAAGTTTGGACCGGCTGGACCGAACATTCCCTTGCTTGTCCACTCTAGCAAAACAAGGAATGTTGTACTTGACTGCTCTCAGTGGATTACATCCCACTCATCTTGATGAGCTCCTCTTACGTTCTTATGACACCAAATGCTTTCCACTTGCATTAAAACACTGCTCATAGTTTGTTGATAGAATCATGGAGGTGGAAGGAACATCAGCAGTCATCTTATCAATGAGGGATCTTTATGGTATGGATGATGTATTCCCTGTCAGGAGCTCGTCCTACTCTCTAGTAGGACTCTGGCAGAGACACATGCCCGACTGGCATGTTCCCTCCCTCCTGGTCTTTCGTTCGGGAGCTTCAAAAGCTTTTTTCTGCCTGGACATCACAGCGACCGATGGCAACAGACATCGGTACACTTAGGGATCCGCAGAGTCTTCACAGCTTGCATGACAGACCTCAGCAACTCAGCATTTTGGCTAATCTACTTTATTTACATATAGGAGCACTGCAACATGGCTCCCTCTCTCTCTAGCATCGGGCAGCAAAGAGAAAAAGAACAAAGGACAATAGTCCCACTTCACGGAACACAGTAACACAAACATCCTGTCTCCGTCACTTCCCACTTTGTGGAGTCAAAACATACACCGTCATGTGATAGACAAAAATCCCATGACTGCAATCACGGAGCAGGAATTCTAACATCCACCCCCCCAGCAAAATAAAATAAGGAAAGTATTTCTTTTTTCTCCCTCTTCATAGAGAACAGCTAGTTTGGGAAAGGTGGTTGGGCAAAAGTTGAGGTAACACAAATCCCATTTAGGGACTCGAAGCCCCTCTCCTCACACTTCCTGTCGAGTGGGAAGGTCTGAGGGATTTGTGGCACATTCAAGTGAAGGCCTCTCTCCATGCCAGCCAACGCTGCCTCATCAGCATTCCTGATAGCAAGGGACTGTGGGTTTTTCTGCGAGGCCTGGGTAAGTCAGCACCTCTCCACTTAGCCTGTCTTACCTCACTGGGTTGCTGTGAGGATTACATGGGATCTCATACCTTGCCTATGTCACTGCAGTTCCTGGAGGCAGGATTATGTGGTGTATGAGGCTGTTACACTTTTCTTTTTTTATATTTTTATTAAAGATTTCTTAGTGTACAGAAACACGTGCGTTGTCTCATTTTTCAGGTTGTGTGTTCTACCATTCTGTTTCATTTGTTGTGAGACAAGTTAGTGTTACACACAATGTTAGGTTAGAAGAAGGGAGGGGGAGAGGGGTGTCGTAAATAACTGAAGGGGTCCCACAAAATAAGTCCAAGTTCCTTTATCAGAATTGGACACTCTGAAGAGAGCAGAAATTGAGGCTCTTCTTGGTCGGGATGTGAAGAACAGAGACCAAACCAGAATAATTAAAGCAAAGCGGCTGTAAGCCTGATCTTTTATTAAAAGAATGACTGTTGGTGACAGGGTTCCCACTCACGTAACAGGCGATGGAGGAGAATTCAGAACAAAAGAAAACTCTTACATTGATGCCTTTGATTTTCAATACAGAACAATGAGAAGTTAGAAAAAACAGAAGATGTCAGACGAGGCGCTGTCTAAGTAGGCTACCGTATTTTTCGCTCCATAAGGCACACTTTTTTCCTCCTAAAAAGTAAGGGGAAATGTCTGTGCATCTTATGGAGTGAAAAAACGGTAATTTATTTGCTCCCCAATGCGTGCATTGGTGAAAGGGAACCCATGCCTTTGGTATGATTAGGCAGCCATTTTTACATAGTACGGATATGTGACAAATTTGGCAATATGTATGCAAATAAATATATTGTTACAGCAGTAAGACAGCAGTAAGTTGAGCTTTTAGAGTCAACGATGCAACGAAAGAGAATGTAACGGAAGAGCAGAAGGGGAACATAGTCTACGTACATTTGATACAGGACATTGTGAACCAAATCATATCAGTGTAGCATATAAGGACACATACAATTGAGGGTACAGTAAAATGGTGAGTAAGCATCAGTGTAGCATACAATGGATACGGGCCCATTATTATTCTTATAACAGGGGGAATGGTGAGTAGGGTGTTTATGTTTCTATTCTTCTACTTAGTGTATGTGTGGGGTTTTGCGTCAGTGTTCCTTGTGTAGGTTCTCTTACTATTCGCTCGTTGTGTTTCCTTGGTGGCGAGAGGCTGTTACGATTTTTGAGGTGCCAATGACAAAAGAGCAACAGGAAGCAAAATCTTTGATAAAAGAAGAAGAGTTTGGATTTGATATCCCACTTTATCACTACCCTAGGGAGTCTCAAAGCGGCTAACAATCTCCTTTCCCTTCCTCCCCCACAACAAACACTCTGTGAGGTGAGTGGGCCTGAGAGACTTCAGAGAAGTGTGACTAGCCCAAGGTCACCCAGCAGCTGCATGTGGAGGAGCGGAGACGCAAACCCGGTTCCCCAGATTACGAGTCTATCGCTCTTTTTTAAAAAAAATATAATTTTTATTAACAGGCCAATCAAATCACATTAATTCCAAATCACATTAGTTCCAAATTATACAGCCAAATTTTTAAAATTTTTGTTGGGGGGTACCCATACTTCAAGCTCTGAAAGGGATCCACACTTCACTCTTGCTGCAGCTGCTTGAATTGAACAGTTCTATCCAGTTCTGTCCAGATAGTCTCTTTGTTATTTTCCTCATCTTCTTGTTGTTATTATTATCATATATTCCTTTCTTTGTGATCTCTGACGAGTCTATCGCTCTTAACCACTACACCACACTGGGGTTAACACACGAAAAACCCCAAATATGAACAGACACACAAAGTACAAGCAGAGGTGCTCTCTAAAAATCTATAGATGGATCTGCCCAATTGTTAGCTGCAGATTATTTCAATGGAAATAATTGTATACATAGATATGTACCACCATCCCCTGGAGTTCCTTAGATCAGCACCATCCTGCTTCCAGCATCACCTACAAGGTGAACGTGACCATCTTTGGAAGATTAGTGAAAGACCTAAGCGGGCATAGGAATTTCTTTCTTACATCTGAGTTTCATAACCAACCCAGGCCACAGACTCCCGAGGAAACCCTGACTGAAGCATGGGACAGGGTCTACAGGCTTTCTAGACACCTGGCCTGAGCAGGACAAGCGGTGAAAGAGCCAGCCAGCCACTGTTCTACAAATATGGCTTCTCCTTGGGGAGAAAGTAACCTCAGAGCTCATTCCTGAGAAGGAAGCAGCATGCGTGTGGCAACAGCAGGGGGTTCCCCCGTCTTGTCTGCCTCCACCCTTAGGCAGCCAGGTTTAGATGGCCCTTACTGAACACAGAAAACAAGGGCTGGAGGGTCTCTCCTGAGAAGGAGGCTGCTGAGAACGTGCAGAGGCGGGCTGCTCTATCAGCATCGTAAAAGGCCATCCGCCTCCCTTCACAGTTCAGGGTCACTCGGATCCTCCTGGGCTCGCAACTCAGGGGCAGAACCGTCCGTGAACCGAGACAGGCAGCCCTGTAAGCGCCTCCCCACTTCCCCAGATCCCAGACCCCTTCTTCGGGACCAGCAGTGATCACCTGCTTCCTCTGGACAGAACTTTTGGCAACCCCCACAGCCCACCCCTCATCGCTCCCCACGGTGACTTCCCAGAAATGCCTGCCTGCTGTGAACCCCTCGCGACCCAGAACGTAATAATAGTTGTTAAATCTCTCAGGTCTGTCGGGCAGAACTTGACGTTCTCCTCCTCGCCTCACACTCTTACGATCCTCAGACAAGAGGAGCCAGGGATTTGCTGTGTCGGGATCCAAAGTTACATTTTCTGTGGGGGCAGATGAGGAAAGAGAAGGCGAACCAGGTCAGCTGGGAGACTTGACTTTTCTCTAGACACGTAATACGGAAAAACAACGCCCTCTGAAATCAACAGGACCTCATCCGGGACTGAGATGCTTCCTTTGGTTTATAATAAAGATTATTATTATTATTTATTATTTATACCCTGCCCATCTGGTTGGGTTTCCCCAGCCACTCTGGGCGGCTTCCAACAAAACACTAAAATACAACAACCTATTCAACATTAAAAGCTTCCCTAAATAGGGCTGCCTTCAGATGTCTTCTAAAAGTCTGGTAGTTGTTTTTCTGTTTGACATCTAGTGGGAGGGCGTTCCACAGGGAGGGTGCCACTACTGAGAAGGCCCTCTGCCTGGTTCCCTGTAACTTGGCTTCTCGCAGCGAGGGAACCGCCAGAAGGCCCTCGGCGCTGGACCTCAGTGTCCGGGTAGAACGATGGGGGTGGAGATGCTCCTTCAGGTATTCACATGCGTGCCATGCTTTCAAGTGTTTAAAGCATCGCACATGCATTATATAATTATGATGTTTACAGCAACTCTGTAAGGCAAATCAGGATTATTATTATCTCCATATTTCAGAGTGGCTTGTCTAAAGGCTACCCAGTGATCCATAGCTAAAACATTTAGCCAAGATTTCAACAAAGACCAGGCCAATAAATGGCTGGACTAAGGGCCATGACTTTTATTAAGTGACATGTCTGTGACTTTAACATTATTAAATACTGAACGATTGTTTTCTCAGTAATAGTAGCCCAGTGCATTCCAACATTTCTCCGATGAAAATAGGGACGTCCCGTTCTGTAATGATAATTTTACTATTTATACCCCACACATCTTATTGGGTTGCCCCAGTTATGCTGGGAAGCTTCCAACATACATAAAAACATAACAAAACATTAAACATTTTTAAAAAGCTTCCCTATACAGGATTGCCTTCAGACGGCTCAGGGTTTGGATAACTCCATACCCTCCAACATTTCTCCAGTGAAAATACGCGGGTGGCGCTGTGGGTAAAACCTCAGCGCCTAGGACTTGCTGATCGCATGGTCGGCGGTTCGAATCCCCGTGGCGGGGTGCGCTCCCGTCGTTCGGTCCCAGCGCCTGCCAACCTAGCAGTTCGAAAGCACCCCCGGGTGCAAGTAGATAAATAGGGACCGCTTACTAGCGGGAAGGTAAACGGTGTTCCGTGTGCTGCGCTGGCTCGCCAGATGCAGCTTGTCACGCTGGCCACGTGACCCGGAAGTGTCTGCGGACAGCGCTGGCCCCCGGCCTATAGAGTGAGATGAGCGCACAACCCTAGAGTCTGGCAAGACTGGCCCGTACGGGCAGGAGTACCTTTACCCTTTAAGGAAAAGCGGGACATTCTGGGATCAAATCAGAAATCGGGATGGCTTCTCAAAATCATACATGGCCCTGGAAAATAGGGACACTTGGAGGGTCTGTCCATGTTGCATAGTTTTAAGTACTAGTTGAAAACATGTCCTTCTACAGTGGTACCTCAAGTTAAGTACTTAATTCATTCTGGACGTCCGTTCTTAACCTGAAACTGTTCTTAACTAGAAGCACCACTTTAGCTAATGGGGCCTCCTGCTGCCGCTGTGCCACCGGAGCACAATTTCTGTTCTCATCCTGAAGCAAAGTTCTTAACCTAAGGTACTATTTCTGGGTTGGCGGAGTCTGTAACCTGAAGCGTATGTAACCTGAAGCGTATGTAACCCGAGGTACCACTGTATTTGGTTTTCTGATGCCTGGACTATGGGCTGGTTAGCTCTCCCTTCACAGGCCTAATTGGCACAGTATCATTTTGTTCGGAGAGATTCCTGGCTAAATGGCTAAAATTATCGGGAAGGTCCAGATATGGGGGTCTGAGTCCCTCCACCCCACACACTTAGCTAAGGATATCATCTAGGTATCTCTCCATGAAGAAAAACTGAAGTTTGAGGCAGAGGCAGACATACAAGGCTTTGAGTTTGGGTTCTGTATGCTTACAGCATTTCATGCTGTTGACTGCCTCTTGCTGGAGATCTGATGTGGGGCAGCGGACTTGCCCGCTCGTGTTTAAGCCGTGTGCCAACACCCATGTTCAACCTGTCTGTATTGCCTCCTTGAGCAACTTGGAGATAAAGGGGTGAGGAATATAAATTCAACAAGAAAATGAAGCCAAATATGGCACGATGCCATATGTTTTCAGTGCCCTCATTCCAAAGGAAACCCTTTGGAAATTCTCACCGCCCGTAGAAGAGGGTGAATGTGAAATCTCAGGTAAAAGTTATAGCTCATCGGAAGCGGCAGAAACATGTATGGCAGACATAGAAAGTGCTAGCCAGGGGAAATTGACATGGACAGAGAAGCTCCAATGGCCTGGTCACTTGGAGAAAAAAGCCCATCTCTCCCGGGAATTGTGCTTCCAGCAGACCCTGAAATGACATACCTTTTCTCAGCTGAAGTCCTGATCCCAGAGAGTCTAGACAAGAACAGGGAGCAGAGACTTAGCGCCACACCAGTGTCCTTATAACAATCTGGTAACAACAATACGAACTCATAACATTATATCAGAGGTCAGGCAACCAGAGGTGTCCTCCAGACTACAAGTCCCATAATCCTTAAGCACTGGCCATGCTGGCTGAGGCTGATGGGAGTTGTTGTCAAAAACATCTGGAAGCCACCATGTTGGCTTTCACACCACTACAGCTTGGATAAGTAGGGGGGATGTATTAGTGTCAATGTCCAGAATAAGGACATGGTGTCTCCTTAGAGAAAAACTGCCTCCCATCCAACAGATCTTTCCATCACCAGCAGCCTTGAGGAGCTGTCAGATCCAGACACCCCTGCCCCAGGATCAGAGATCTCACTTGCCAGAGTTACTGACTGGATCTTGGTCACCTCCTGCCCCCCTCTTGGGTGCCCAGGAATTGAACAGACTGCAGCCCAGGTATGAGCTTTGGGGCCCTCCAGCTCTTGGCTAGCAGTATGAGAGGCTGTGAGGTGTATTAAAGCACCTGCGTGAATCAAGGCCTGTTTGAGAGACAGGAAGGGGTGAATAGAAGTTCTTGGTCTGAGCAGCTTCATTGCTGAAAAGGCCACTCTAAGCAAGCTCAGCCTTCCTGAACCAGGGGAATGAACTGCAAGTCAGTGTAGACAATACTGAAGCAGATGGAACAATGTTTTCTGACAATGCAAGGCTTGCACCGTTCAGCAATGCTGGGTTGTTTGTAGTTTGCAGGTGGATCACTCCCCTTTCATTGATGAAATAAAATTGCTGCTTTTTCAGCTGGCTGTCCCATCTTCCATCTTCCTGGCCCAGCTAATATTACAAGTGATCTGGAGCTTTCCACGAATATTGCTTTTTTAAATGCCCACTATAAAACCATTGAAGCCATTCTTAGTACCTCTGAACTGCTTCATGACACCTTCCAGAAAGGGATTTATATCGCAGAAATCCCAGATCTTCCACTTCAGTGCAGAGGGGAAAGGCGCAGGAAGGTTCTCCAGCTTCTCCTTTGCCTGAGACCTGATGGAGAAGAACAACATCAACCACCTTCCTTCCAATCAGGGCCGGCCCACCCATGAGGCAAAGTGAGGCGACTGCCTCAGGTGGCAGAATCCACAGGGGCAGCAGATCTCAATGTTGATCTTCCTTCTACTCTTGTTCCTCTTGTAGATCTTCACTCACCCCTTTTTCCTTGGCAGAGGGGAGGGTGCTGTGTTTTGGTTCGCCTCAGGCACCAAAACATATTGGGCCACCTCTGCTTCCAAGGCAAGTAGCTTTCTGAAAAGCCAGATGGCTCTTCCTGGTGTCAGTTAATCTCCACATCATGGAATGTGTGACAGGAAGTGAAGAGCAGGGATTTTACTGTGTTCAGACATCTTGTGAACACCTATCTATTTAACCAGACTCTACCTAACTCCCCTGGATTGGATCCTTTTATTACTGCATTCCTGTTATTATGATGCTGCTTTATGGCTGTTATGTTGTATTTTTGCACACCCTTTAGAGATTTCTCAATACAGTGGTGCCCCGCAAGACGAATGCCTCGCAAGACGGAAAACCCGCAAGACGAAAGGGTTTTCCGTTTTCAGAGGCGCTTTGCAAGACAAATTTCCCTATGGGCTTGCTTCGCAAGACGAAAATTGACGAAAATTTTCGGGGGGTTTTTTCCGCTCCAAAACCCCTTTTCCTGAAGCGCTAAGCTGCTAAAAGCATTTTAGCAGCAAAACCGCTAATCCCTTAAGCCTTAAAAAGCCGTTTTTAGCCCTTAAAATGTCAATAGCGCTAATAGCGCTAATCCGCCAATGGGCTTGCTTCGCAAGACGAAAAAACCGCAAGACGAAAAGACTCGCGGAACGGATTCTTTTCGTCTTGCGAGGCACCACTGTATTTAGCAGTTTTAGAAATACTTTTAAATAAGATACGATTTAACAAGTTACGGTGGACACCTAGAGGCAAATATATAGAAGCAAATGTACAAAGATATATAGAAGAAATATCTAATTTGTTGGAAGTGAATGAAAAATAAAATCATTGGACAGTGAGAGCTTTTAGGATTAGGCCCATTTAAAATTAATCATTTAAAAAGAGAAAAATAGTGTGTGTGTGTTTATATATATGCACAGCCCTGAGTGCTCACTGGAAGGACAGATCCTGAAGCTGAGGCTCCAATAATTTGGCCACCTCATGAGAAGAGAAGACTCCCCGGAAAAGACCCTGATGTTGGGAAAGATGGAGGGCACAAGGAGAAGGGGACGACAGAGGACGAGATGGTTGGACAGTGTTCTCGAAGCTACAAACATGAGTTTGACCAAACTGCGGGAGGCAGTGGAACACAGGAGTGCCTGGCGTTCTCTGGTCCATGGGGTCACGAAGAATCAGACACGACTAAACGACTAAACAACAAATGCACAGACTATATGAGGGTAAGGAAGGCTTACCCAGTGAAAACTTGCCCTCTCTTTTAAGACATTATTATGATACAGCGTACAGTATTTCCATAATTAATGGTATGGGTGACTGGGTATTTCATTATCATAAAACGTGTTTGCATATTTTGTAGATGAGAAAGAGGTTGCAGGAGTCTGAAACATGTTGTATTGTTGAAAATTAATTTCTCTAAGGGAATATTTAAAAATTAATTACCCTAATATTTAAAGATTAATTACTCTCAATAGTCAGAGGATCATTTTCTTTTATTTTCTGCTTACCTCTGTAAGAAGCTTCCAATATCCTAGAGGGAAAGAAAGAAGTCATTTGGGTCACTTCTCTGCAGAATACTGTGTGGGTCTGAATGAAGGAGGGAGGGAGAGAGAGAGAGACAGAGAGACAGAGAGGCGTATCTATCTTTTGGCAAAACACAAAGCAAAACACTCCCCTCTAAAACACGCAGAGAAATTTGATTCTAATTGAGTCAAACTGAGGCATACGCAATATCAAAGAACCACAGATTCAAGATTGTAATGGAAACAAATAATTTCATTGATACAGAATGCTTCGTTCAAGCCCTAGTGCTCACTTTTTCTGAATATTTGGACTTATCCAAACATTCTCATCCCCATCTAGTTGCTAAACAGGGATGTCTCAGTTCCCTAGAATGACCTAACTTCTAAGTGTCTTGGCGTCCTAGCATTCATGAAATGCAGTTCATAGTCACCCAGCCAGAGCTATGGGCCAGAAAGGACCATGCATGCTGGGCCAAACGACGTCAACATGCGGTGCTTGCATGCCTCGCAACATGCGCGCATGATGTCAGCATGCCCCACAGAATGCTGGTGCCATGCTCACAAGCTAGGGATCATGTTCGCAAGCATTATAAGCAGTCAGTTCCCAAAAGCCTGTTGGAATAAAAGGGTTTTCACCTGGAAGTGACTGGGAGTGGCCACCGAGACCATATAACACTGGTCCTGAAAGGCCTACCTTGGCTCCCAGTACGTTTCCGAGCACAATTCAAAGTGTTGTTGCTGACCTTTAAAGCCCTAAACGGCCTCGGTCCAGTATACCTGAAGGAGCATCTCCACCTCCATCGTTCAGCCCGGACACCAAGGTCTAGTGCCGAGGGTCTTCTGGCGGTTCCCTCACTGCGAAAAGTGAGGTTACAGGCAGAGGCGGAGCTAGCTGCTCTGTGCCCGTGGGGGCGGGGCTGGCATACCAGGGGCGCCACCCACAGCAAGCGTCCCGGAGGTAGCAGTGCTGTGATGTAACCCCCCCCCCCAGGGATGACACCCAGGACGAGCCACACCCACCACACACCCCATCCTCTGCCACTGGTTAAAGGGAACCAGACATAAGGCCTTCTTGGTAGTGGCACCCACCCTGTGGAACATCCTCCCATCAGATGTCAAGTAAATAAGTAACTGACTTTTAAAAGACATCTGAAGGCAGCCCTGTTTAGGGAAGTTTTTAATGAGGGAGCTGGGCATGTTTAACCTGGAGAAGAGGAGGTTAAGGGGTGATATGATAGCCATGTTCAAATATATAAAAGGATGTCACATAGAGGAGGGAGAAAGATTGTTTTCTGCTGCTCCAGAGAAGCGGACACGGAGCAATGGATCCAAACTACAAGAAAGAAGATTCCACCTAAACATTAGGAAGAACTTCCTGACAGTAAGAGCTGTTCGACAGTGGAATTTGCTGCCAAGGAGTGTGGTGGAGTCTCCTTCTTTGGAGGTCTTTAAGCAGAGGCTTGACAACCATATGTCAGGAGTGCTCTGATGGTGTTTCCTGCTTGGCAGCGGGGTTGGACTCGATGGCCCTTGTGGTCTCTTCCAACTCTATGATTCTATGATTCTATGATTCTAATGTTTAACATTATGTTGGCAGCTGCCCAGAGTGGCTGGGGATACCCAGCCAGATGGGGAGGGTGTAAATAATAAATAATTATTATTATTATTATTATTATTATTATTATTATTATTATTATTATTGTTATTATTATTATTATTATTATTACTGGAAGGACAGAAAGGAAGGAGCCAGCCTGGCTTCTCTGGGGAGGGAGTTCTTAAGTCTGCAGCAGCCCCTCATATATGACTGCTCCCCTGTAGAACAACACAAAAGTTCCCGGAAGTTAAAAACCAAGTAGCAGGGAGGAAGTAGCCAAGATACGCTACTCAGCTTCTTCTTCTCATCAACATTTTAAAATGTGGGGCAGAATTCAGAAGTGATCTCCCTGCGTCAGAAGGAGGCCTCACCTGCAGTTGTTCATTCGCTGGCTGCCAACGCTTCTCCTCCATCTCCCGGATGAGGCTGTCAAGAGAGGAGAGTTCCCTGGAGAGTCTGGCCAGGTGCTCCTCCCTTTTCTTGGCGATCGCCTTCTCCACCTCTTCCACCTGGGCCAGAAGAAGTTTCTCTTGTTCTTCCAGAAACTGGCGCAGTCGCCTGAACTCAGCCACCATCTTTCCCTTCTCTGCTTCTATTTGTTTCTGCGATAAGGAAGTGGAAGGAAGAGACAGGAGGACAATATCAGAAATACAGTCTGGCTTTGCAGCGTCCAGAAGTCAGATTTCAGAAGGATCGGCCTAAAAGTAACTTTCTCTCACAACATCTACCTGTTAGAATATCGTCTTCAGTACTGAATAAATGGCAGCAACTGATACCGAAATTTAAATGTCAAAATAACCAGCCGAGACTGAAAGCCAGAGCTATATGTGAAGAGAGGTTTGCAACTTCCAAATATAACAGATTTGTATTTTTCAGCTGTAATAAATTGAGTAGCAGAATGGATTATGAATGTCTATGAGGAGACAGCTAAACATGAGCCAAATTTGATTGAAGTACCATTAAATAGAATATTATGGGGAACATACAACAGACCATTTTTGCTGGAAAATTGTTTATTTTCTAATTTGGTAAGGTTATGGGACTGATATAAAAGCTTGCTCAGCTCTAAATTTTCTCCCTTGGGATCAATAATAAACATAATAGAATAGGACGTTTCCAAGTTTAAAATGGAGAAAAAGTATATGTTTAGCATTTGGGCCCTAATTAGGCAAGGACCACATGATTTCATATTTAGAGATTAAGGGATGGACGGTGGGAAGCAATCCTTTATGGTCTGAATGCTTTTGAATCTGTTCTAAATTGCAAGACTATATTAAAACTCCTAATCAAGCTGAGCAAATTTGAGAAAATTTGGTGAACATTTTGGTAAAAAGTTATCAGTCGTTCTTGAAATACAGTACAGACCCAGAAGAATTTTATGGTATAATATCCCAGAACATTGGGGAAATTGGAAGTGTGGGAGAAGTTATTGTTAATTGAATATAGGCTTACTTTGAATTCAGGGATAACAGAAAATTGCTATAAAATAATGAGCAGGTGGTACACCATGCCAGTAAAGATAAACAAAATAAATACAAATTATCCCACCCCTGCCACGTGTTGGAGATGTCAGAAAGAAAAAGGAGACCTTTTCCACAAGTGATAGGAAATGTGAAACAGCAAAGAAATAATGGAGTTAAATAAATGTTCATTTAGAAAGAATTATGGGATAAGTCTCTCTCATTTTGAGTGAAGCCACACTCCCCATGGCATCCATTTTGTGAAGAGCGCCCCCAGCACTCTCCCCAAAGTTGAAATGTGCCCACTGGTCCAAAAGGGTTGGGAACCCCCCTTTTTTAGACAATAGCACTTTTTCACTTCCCAGGAACAGTAACTTACAAGCAGCTCTTGACTTCCTTTTTCTACGTCCGCTTTAAATGCCAGTGTTTTCTCTTTCTTCTTCCTCAGATTGTCTAAGCAGCTGCTGATCTGATCCTGAAGAGAAAACAAAATTCCAGTGTGGTTCCCACTTTTATTTATTAATTGTTTTCGTATACATGGAACAGGCAAGTTGATCGATATGCTTGCTCTGGCATCCCAGGGTGTTTTTGCTAAGGTCTCTGAGGTGCCCTCTTCCCTCCACCATAACACAGAAGTGGGGTGAGGAGGCTACTGGATTCAATACGGGTTCAACACTTCTCGAGATGGGGCAGACAAGGAGCTCCTTCCCATGTCCAGATTCTGAATAATCGTCTCATGTTTGAGCAGAGAAACTTGAGGTTTTCTATTTAACCCACCCCTCCACTTTCGACACATCTCACACAATCCTACAAACTAGGGTTTGTCGGGATTTCCGCTCGGCCAAGCTGATAAAGCTCATCTTCCTCCGGCCGAGTCCTTCGGAATCGCCTCCGACGATAATTAACGACCTGAGCCTTTGATGAGGCCTCAGGCACATTCTCATCCAGCAGAGAATCAAAGCAGCACATGGAAGTGATGAGATTTATGGCTACATTGCAAAGGAACAAAGGAACAGGAAACCAGTAAACATCACATCCGTCTCCTGTCTTCCGTGAGACTTCCAACAGCCTGGACGGTCTCTGGAATGTAAACAGAGTCTTGTGACTCTAAGCAGCTGCTCAGTGGCAAACAGAAACTAACAGGGTTGCCCTAGCTCTGTTTCCCCCCAGACATGTCCAGGATTCCAAGGGCGGAATGTCTGGGTTTTGCTCAGCAACTTTTTGTGTCTGGATTTTTACTTCTTGAAATATGGCAACCCTATCATAAACCTCTATCGTGTGCCCCACTTACTAGTGGAGTTGCTCCAGCCCACATGCAGAGGGTCACTTTGGGGTAGTACTTGATTGGATGTTCAGTTGCCTACACATTTTTTTGTGCCATAACAAGCATCATATAACCAACCCACTTAAATCTAAGTAATGCATGAAGGGGTTAATGCCACAGAGCAGGGGTTAGCAACCTTTTTCAGCCATGGGCCGGTCCAAGGTCCCTCAGACCATGTGGTGGGCCGGACTATATTTTTTTGGGGGGGGGAATGGACAAATTTCTATGCCCCACAAATAATTCAGAGATGCATTTTAAAGAAAAGGACACATTCTACTCATGTAAAAACACGCTGATTCCTGGACCGTCTGCGGGCCGGATTGAGAAGGCGATTGGGCCGGATCCGGCCCCCGGGCCTTAGGTTGCCTACCCCTGCCATAGATAAAGCTGTCCTTCCAGGCTTAGCGAAGTCACTTCCGCTCATCTTAGGAAGAAGGAATGCAAGCCTATTGTTCTCTCAGTCTACTATGTGAACTCCAATGTGTTAAGAGGTCCAAGCTGGTTTCTCCAAACTGAGACAGCATGACTTTTTGCAAAGTCACTTTGTGTTGCCTTAATTCTACTTTAGTGTCCTTTTTTTTTGCAACATAACCCCCAAACCCCCTCTTCTTATTTTCCTTGGGAGATTGCTTTGGTTGTTTTCATCTATACAGTGGAACCTTGGGTTACGTACCGTCCTCCTTACGAACGCTTCGGGTAACGAGCTTCGCTAGCCCGGAACTAGGTCTCCTGGTAGCGAACTTTGCCCCGGGGTGTGAGCGGAAATCGCGCGCCGGTATTGCGCTGGCAGCGGGAGGCCCCATTAGCGAAGGCGCGCCTCAGGTTAAGATAAGGTTACCAGATTTTTTTCAATGAATCCGGGGACAGTTTTCCACTTCAGTAGGAATGATAGGATTTTGTCAGGGGACTGGTTTGTAAATCCGGGGACTGTCCCCGGTAAACAGGGACATCTGGTAACCTTAGGTTAAGAACAGTTTCAGGTTAAGAACGGACCTCCGGAACGAATTAAGTGCGTAACCAGAGGTACCACAGTACTTTTTGGGGGTACATTTTCCATGTATTGAGGTCCCAAAATTTGTTTTGCTTTAATCAAAGTCTCAGAACAATAGATCTATTATACGAGTTAAAGCATCAAGCAATACTCAACTTTTAAATCACTTTTTTAGATTTCAAATGAGGATTTGTGCACTCTCGTAGAGAGGATAATTATTATTATTTTTTAAAATAGTTAAATTCAACAGGCAAGCAGGATTTTACAACGCTGCACAGGAATGCCTCCTGGAGAAATCACTTTTGGTAAAGTGGGGGAAATTTTGTTGTAGGTCCTACTCAGTGCTCCCCTCCCCCTAAAATATATGTTTAGGGGTACTCTCATTTTGACTCACGAAAATCATGATTTTATAGTTCAAACCGGGGAAAATAAATACAGTAGATGGACAAAATTACAAAGATTCACAAAATGTTTAGGGGTATGCATCCCCCCAGGGAAAAAAAGCACTGGCCCTACATGTCTGCAGCTATTTCCCTTGTCGACAAAATCATGATCCAGAGTGATTTCCTACCCTGTACTCCTGGGAAGCCTCCTCCAGAGGAATCACCTTGTGGTTTTCATGTTCCTTGGATCTGTCACAAACCAGACAGATGGGCCTTTTGTGGTCCTTGCAGAAGAGTTTCAGGGGCTCCTGGTGTGTCTCACACCGTCTCTCCTTTCCTCCTACCGTTTCCCAGCCCTGAAGACTGAGTTCTTTGGCTCTCAGCGTTTCCAAAACAGTTGCCAGGGGCTGATTCGGGATGAGGTTCCTCTGCTTAATTTGTTCTCTGCACTGGGGGCAGGAAGCCTCCGCCTCAGATTTCTCCCACCACTGGCTCAGGCAGGATCTGCAGAAATTGTGCCCACACTCCGGGATGATGACTGGATCCTGGAAATACTCTAGGCAGATGGAACAAATGGCTTCGTCACAGAGATCCTGCGCCGGACTCCCTGCCATGGCTGCTGCCTCGCCAGGAAGAGCGAGATGGTTTAGTTTTGCGTCTGCAAATGGGCGTGTTTCCTTTCCAGGAAATTCAGACCCGATGGCTCAAAGATCACTGCTGTCTGAAGTGGGGGGGTGTGTGTTTAAACCGGGACACAGAGATGAGAATTTAGATGAGGTTATTTCAATCTCTGCTGTGGATTCAGCTGTGGCACAGAGTCTCTTTGACATGGGAATGTTTTGTTGTTGTTGTTTTTAAAAAATAAAGAGTGTGAATAATTTGTTGCTGCTAAGTTAAGGAACCATTTTCCTTTGAAAAGTGGAGATACGGGAGAGTTTCTCCTTCGAAAGCTAGTGACTGAATAACTCAAACTCACGTGCCTTTTTCCAGCAGCAGCAGGGCACAATGCTCAAAGTCCAAAAGCAACACAGCCCAACCTCCCACTGCTCTGCACATTCCCACTGGGCAATTTGACACGCATTCACAACCACAGAGAACATGTGAAGGAAACTGGGGCATTTTAAGCTGCTCCTCAGCTCCAGCTCCTTCCCAGTCCTATCCTCCCACTGGTCCCAGCTCCAGCCTGTCCATTCTATCAAATGGTTAGCACTTAAAATTTTAAAAATATATATATATATTTTACAGGCTGTCTCAGAAAGGTGAGCTAACTCATGGCCAGCATTTGATTTTTTTTGGGGGGGGGTGGTGCAGAAGAATGTTCTCTCTCTCTCTCCATACTTGTAATATTTTTAGATACTGCTAAAGTTATTATGGGGACGCGGGTGGTGCTGTGGGTAAAACCCTCAGTGCCTACGACTTGCCGATCGAAAGGTCGTGGTTCGAATCCCCATGGCGAGGTGCGCTCCCGTCGCTCGGTCCCAGCGCCTGCCCACCTAGCAGTTCGAAAGCACCCCCGGGTGCAAGTAGATAAATAGGGACCGCTTACTGGCAGGAAGGTAAACGGCGTTTCCGTGTGCTGCACTGGCTCGCCAGATGCAGCTTTGTCACGCTGGCCACATGACTCAGAAGTGTCTCCGGACAGCGCTGGCCCCCAGCCTCTTAAGTGAGATGGGTGCACAACCCTAGAGTCGGACACGACTGGCCTGTACGGGCAGGGGTACCTTTACCTTTAAAGTTATTATTGTTGGTGGTTGATCAATATTCCTAATAAAAATATATTACAAATAGATTATGTTGTTCAGTGTTGATGCTTTTACAAATTTTATTTGATCCAAGTGAGGATTTTATCTTCCCTTAATTTGGGTATATTTTTAAGTGTAGAAATGAAGAGAAAACAATTAAGGCCAGTATAAATCCACCAGAAACTGCTTTGAGACTCAGATTCTAGATCCTTATAGATTCTAGTTCCTTTTGCAGAAGGGTCCAGAGCTTAAGAAAGGGCTGAGGTGTCCCAGGGGAGATTTCTGAAAGCTTTTGGAGGTGGGATATCCTCAGACCATGCGGGAAAAAGTTCTGGGAGGACACACAAAAAGTAGTGGAGGAGCAGTTTCTCTCCATGTAGACATTGTTTTACTTATATCCATTAAGCTTATGTTAAGCATTAAGATAGGGGACGCGGGTGGCGCTGTGGGTAAAACCTCAGTGCCTAGGACTTGCCGATCGTATGGTCGGCGGTTCGAATCCCCGCGGCGGGGTGAGCTCCCATCGTTCGGTCCCAGCTCCTGCCCACCTAGCAGTTTGAAAGCACTCTTGGGTGCAAGTAGATAAATAGGTACCGCTTTATAGCGGGATGGTAAATGGCGTTTCCGTGTGCTGCGCTGGTGCTGGCTCGCCAGCTGCACCTTCGTCACGCTGGCCACGTGACCCGGAAGTGTCTTTGGACGGCGCCGGCTCACGGCCTCTAGAGCGAGATGAGCACACAACCCTAGAGTCGGACATGACTGGCAGGGGTACCTTTACCTTTACCTTTAATCATTAAGATATGTGTTATCTGCACAGGCCCTGTGGCAGCAGCAGGTCAGGTCAGAGGGGAAGTGTTTCTGGGGCTGCCAGAACACAACATCATGCTATGAGGAACCTCCTGGCACAGAGGCAGTCTACCTCTGAATAAGCTGAAGCTGTGTAGGCGAACAGTAGGAAAGGGCTTTGGGTCTCAAACCCTCCTTTAAGAGGGCGTGCAAGTCAGTGGCCACCACCACAGGAAGTGCTGTGTGAAGAGGAGAATCACAAAAACATGTGCGCTAATCCTTTTCGTCTATATACAAAAACATAGGCACTCCTATGTCTACTCAGAAGTAAATCCCATTAAGTTCAAAGGGACTTACTTCCAGAGAGGTGGGCCCTGGGCTGTAGCTTTAATTTTGAAACTCCTTAAGGGGAGTGAAAGGTGGGATATCAAGTCCAAACTCTTCTTCTCTTCTTCTTCTTCCTCTTCGCTCCATAGGGCTCAAAAGGGATTAGAAAGACATGCTGCCTTCACTTCCTCTTCCCATTTGAGAATACCATTTGGGTGGCAGAAATGTGGAAATGAAGTGCCTCCCCATATGGTCCAGCGCCGAGGGCCTTGTGGCGGTTCCCTCGCTGTGAGAAGCCAAGTTACAGGAAACCAGGCAGAGGGCCTTCTCAGTGGTGACACCCGCCCTGTGGAACGCCCTCCCACCAGATACCAAAGAGAAAAATAACTACCAAACTTTTAGAAGACATCTGAAGGCAGCCTTGTTTAGGGAAGCTTTTAATGTTTAATAGGTTATTGTATTTTAGTGTTTTGTTGGAAGCTGCCCAGAGTGGCTGGGGAAACCCAGCCAGATGGGCAGGGTATAAATAATAAATTATGATGATGATGTGTGACACCCCCATCCGCTTGACGTGAATTGAAATGTTTAAGTAACAAAGTGGGGGCAGTGGCAGCCCTATTGCTGTGGGGATCAGATGGGATATCAGTCACCCTGTTTATATCCTTGGGGGAAGTGTCGTGTGGGATAGATGGGGCCATTATACTATTGAGTCTGAATTACAAAGGAGCAAATAGTAGCAGTATCTTTAATAAAATCAAAGATGTTAACACATGAAACATATTTCCACATTAGTTCAGGCATGTTACACGGCCCCTTCTGACAGTGTCTCGCCCCGCAGCCTCCCCCCTTCTTTCTATTTTTTGTTTGTTTGTTTCAACAAAGTGCCCAAGGCTTCGAATGCCTAAGTGAGTCGCGCACAAATTTTGGATCTCTTTGAATAGAGAGATTTTGCCGAATTGCCACATAAATTGAAGGAAAGGGATTTTGATTGAGACGACTGAAATGTCATCATGGCGATGAGGGGTTGGGGTGAGGGTGAGCTTTCATTCTTTCCAGAGCTAACTGAATGATCTTGAAGATTCCAGAAGATTCCGAAAACTGCTAGAAGCTGTCAGAAAGCTGGATGTTTATCTTTCGTCAAGGCCGCATCTGTGAGAGGAGCTGCTTCTGTTCTTACAGCAGCTGTATGAAAACTGTGTTTAGTCTGCATTTATCTGGCAAGCTGACAGAGAGGGAAGAGCAGGGCATTGTGGGTCGCAAAAAGCAAAGCCTGGGAAACTCTAAGGAAGAAACTCTTAGTGAGGCGAACTCTGTAAATGGGAGCCATTAAGCTTTTATGACCCGGTAGTGAAATATTTCTGTCTGTGCTTAATTGCCTCTGTGAGTTACTGCCTTCGTTGTCTGGGTCAAAGCTCTTGAAGCAGTTTGATATTGCGCATCGCTCTGCTGATTTAGAACAGCTGGCACGGAGATGCAAACTTAGCAGTGAACTGGGAAGCTTGTCTCTACACACAAGAGATTGTCAGGCGGCCATTGGCAGACACAAAAAACAAGGCCTGGAGGGTCTCTCCTGAGAAGGAGGCGGCTGGTAATGCACGGATAAGGACTGCTGTATCAGCATCGTAAAAGGACACCCGTCCCCCTTCATAGTTCAGGGCCACTCGGATCCTCTTGGGCTCCTCACTTGGAACAGAGGCCTGATAGGGAGGGGAGGAGGACCAGTACTTACTGTCCCACTTTCCCAGACCAAATATCCCTTCGCTAGTAACAAAACTGAACTTGCCCTTCCTCTTCACAGACTTTCTGGCCACCCCCACCGCCCACTTCTCCTCTCTTCCAACAGTGACCTCCCAGAAATGTCTGCCTGCTGTGAAACCCTCGCGTCCCAGCACATAGCCATACGTGGCAAATCTCTCAGGGTTGTCTGGCAGGTCTTGACGCACTTCTCCCTCTCTCACACTCTTTCGATCCTCAGACAGGATGAGGTGGGGATGTGCTGTGTCTGGATCCAAAGTTACATTTTCTGTGGGGGCAGAGGAGGAAAGAGAAGAGAAACGACGTCAACGGGGAAGCTGACTTTTCCTTCGAAAAGGACATTCTGACTAAACATTTGGAAAAACTTTCTCACAGTAAGAGCTGTTTGGCAGTGGAACAAACTCCCACGAGAGGTGATGAACTCTCCTTCCTTGGAGGTTTTTAATCAGAGGTTGGATGGCCATCAGTCACAGATGCTTTAGCTCGGATTCCTGCTTTGCAGAGGATTCGACTAGCTGACCCCTGGTCACAGAGATTTCTGGCTAAATAGCAAAAAAAATAGCTAGAAGGTATCTGCAGGCGTGTCCCCCTACTAAGAAAAAAAAAAAGTACTAGCTAAAGATGATTTTATGAGGACTCTGTCAAGAATAAAAATTAATGTTTGAGTGTATGGCAGAGAAATCTCTATGTGGGACAAGAAGCTACAGTTAGAACTGGATATGGAACAACTGATTGGTTCAAAATTGGGAAAGGGGTACAACAAGGCTGTATATTGTCTCCCTGCTTATTTAACTTATATGCGGAATTCATCATGCGAAAGGCTGGGCTGGATGAATCCCTAGCTGGAATTAAGATTGCCGGAAGAAATATCAACAACCTCAGATATGCAGATGACACAACCTTGATTGCAGAAAGTGAGGAGGAATTAAAGAACCTCTTAATGAGGGTGAAAGAGGAGTACGCAAAATATGGTCTGAAGCTAAACATCAAAAAAACGAAGATCATGGCCACTGGTCCCATCACCTCCTGGCAAATAGAAGGGGAAGAAATGGAGGCAGTGAGAGATTTTACTTTCTTGGGCTCCATGATCACTGCAGATGGTGACAGAAGTCACAAAATTAAAAGACGCCTGCTTCTTGGGAGAAAAGCAAGGACAAACCTAGACAGCATCTTAAAAAGCAGAGACATCACCTTGCCAACAAAGGTCCATATAGTTAAAGCTATGGTTTTCCCAGTAGTGATGTATGGAAGTGACAGCTGGACCATAAAGAAGGCTGATCGCCAAAGAATTGATGCTTTTGAATTATGGTGCTGGAGGAGACTCTTGAGAGTCCCATGGACTGCAAGAAGATCAAACACATCCATTCTTAAGGAAATCAGCCCTGAGTGCTCACTGGAAGGACAAATCGTGAAGCTGAGGCTCCAATACTTTGGCCACCTCATGAGAAGAGAAGACTCCCTGGAAAAGACCCTGATGTTGGGAAAGATGGAGGGCACAAGGAGAAGGGGACAACAGAGGACGAGATGGTTGGACAGTGTCCTCAAAGCTACCAGCATAAGTTTGACCAAACTGCGGGAGGCAGTGGAAGACAGGAGGGCCTGGCGTGCTCTGGTCCATGGGGTCACGAAGACTCCGACATGACTAAACGACTAAACAACAACAACAGATAACAGTGGATTGCTGATGTAATTACAATTCAGTTTGTTGTTCTCATGCTTTGTGTGCAGTGTAAACATAAAAGCTGTGTAAGCAAAGAAAGCAGCTGAGACCCATTTGGGAATGCTATCCTCCAGAGGAATACACATAAAGACTGCTTTTCCCCAACCTCGCTCCTTGTTATTTATTCTTACAGCAGGAGACAGGCAAGGACTGAAACTCTAGAAAGAGTAGCCTTATTTATCAATGGTCGGACAGTGTTCTCAAAGCTACCAGCATGAGTTTGACCAAACTGCGGGAGGCAGTGGAAGACAGGAGTGCCTGGCGTGCTCTGGTCTATGGGGTCACGAAGAGTCAGACACGACTAAACGACTAAACAACTACAACAATGGCAGAGGAGGAGAAATAGGGAGTGGAGTTTGGGCTCTATAGGCTGAGAACATGTCATGGTCCTGGCTGCCTCTCTCTGATGCGAACCTATGGACTTGCCTGTTGTGAATGTTTAAGCTCTGTCAATCTAATGATACTGGTAAATAAAAAACTCTAAAAGGATGAAATGTCATAAGCCTCCAATGATATCCTTCAAAAGGAAACCTCTTTGAACTTCTCACTGACAAGAAAATTGGGAGAGTATAACACCTTAAGTACAATTTATCACTTCCTGAAAGTGACAAAAAACTGTAAAGGAGACATGGAAAGTTAAAATGGGGATTGGGTGGGGGGTGATGGACAGAAGATCCACAGTAGCCTGGTCTTTTGAGAAGCAGATTCCATCACTCCTGAAACTGTTCCTCCTTTAAACCCTGACATTTACCTTTTCGCTGCTGAAGTCCAGATCTCAGGGTGTCTGAAAGAGAAAAGAGAACAGAGATTTAGCATCTTACCACTGTCTCGATAACTCATCTAGTAATGACGATACGAACTCATGAGATTGTACAGTCATACCTTGGAAGTCAAATGGAATCCGTTCTGGAAGTCCGTTCGACTTCCAAAATGTTCAGAAACCAAAGCACAGTTTCTCATTGGCTGCAGGAGTCGGGAGTCGATTTGTTTGGGAGCAAAGGCATTTGAGATCCAAGGTACGGCTGTACTTTATTTTTTATTTTTTTTTGAAATAATTTTTATTAACAGGCCAATCACATCACATTGTTCAAATCACATTAGTTCCAAATTATACAGCCAAATTTTAAAATTTTGGGGGGTACCCATACATCAAGCTCCGCACGAGTCCAAAATTCCAGATGACTCCAGACATCACTTATTTGCTGCTTTTATTAAACAGTTCCATCCAAGGTACGGCTGTACTTTAAAGGTAAAGGTAAAGGGACCCCTGACCATTAGGCCCAGTCGTGGCCGACTCTGGGGTTGCGGCACTCATCTCGCTTTATTGGCCGAGGGAGCCGGCGTACAGCTTCCGGATCATGTGGCCAGCATGACAAAGCCACTTCTGGCGAACCAGAGCAGCGCACAGAAACGCCGTTTACCTTCCCACCGGAGCTGTACCTATTTATCTACTTGCACTTTTGACGTGCTTTCGAACTGCTAGGTTGGCAGGAGCGGGGACCAAACAACGGGAGCTCACCCCGTCGCAGGGTGTAGGTGAAGATACTTGGGAAATGGGTGAGATGCGTGAAATCACCTAAGGCCTGGCTGAGAGATGTGAAGAGGTCAAGTACAACTTTTTACAGACAACTCGCAACTTATGTGAGGGTTGTACTCCATCTGAGATTTGGCATGTTCCCATAAGATCTTGATGGAGCCTCTCAGAGCCCAATAAACAAGGCAGAGGCGGAGCCCAGTAAACGATAATTTCTTGCCCGCTCTCTATTTTATAGCGATCCGTGTAAAGCTGTGATTGCATAAAGAAAGCAGCATAAGCTCTGAGTCTTCACATGTGAAAGTATGCCTTCTAGATATTGAAAGAGAATAAATAAACCTTCCATTTTTCCTGGCATGGCTAATAATCCGTATGACTTGGAGCCTGTCATGAACACTTCTAAACATCCAGCTAACAATCCTTTCAGCCCTTCTTTATTACCTCTGTATTTTTCCATGACTCCCTCCAGGAAGGGATTAATATCGCAGAAGTCCCAGATCTTCCACTTCAGGGCAATAGGAAAAGCCACAGGAGGATCCTCTAAGTTCTCCTTCTCCTTAGACCTGGGAGGAGAAGAACAAAGTCAAGCCACCACCCTTCCAATGCAAGGAGCTTTCTGAGAAGACAGGTGTCTCATCCTGATGATAAAGGCATGATGGATGTACGTTTATCCTGAAGACTTGGGAGCAGGTTTTTTCCTATGGCAAAAGGGAGCATCTAGAGAGCACCTAACAAGTTGAAGGAAAACTGACACTCACTTGCTTCCAAAATATACTGAAGGAAATATATGAATATGAGACTAAAGGTAAATAATAAATAAATATTTTATTATTTATACCCCGCCCATCTGACTGGGTTGTCCCTGCCACTCTGGGTGGCTTCCAACATATATAAAAACATAGTAAAACATGAAACCTTTAAAAATTTCCCTATACAGAGCTGCTGGGATGGCTTTTGTAAATCCAGGAATGTCCCTGGTTTCTGCTTTCCTGGTTTCTAGTTTCAAGCTTTCCACACCTTGCCCCTCTTATAAAGAAGAAGCTGATATATGCAAATTATTTTTGTGAAGAAAAGTGAACAATACTGGGTCTTTACGGAGTGATTTTAGGACTACAATGGGCCCTTCCTTAGGGCCAATGGTTAACTCGCCTTTCCTCTTCACAGACTCTCTGACCATTGACTACAACGGGCATTTCTGAAATATAAGGAAGTTCAGAATGCTTTAGAATGGCTTTTGCAATTAACATAAACGTATTTTAGCACAGCGGTTATATTATAAAAATGGTGAAAATATTAGAAATTAAAGCAGTATTTTCTAAACATGGAAGATTCTCAAAATTCGCGAGTGTTTGAATATGTTGCAGTTGTTGGGGGGGGGGACAAGGCTCTCAGCGCCTACTCTTCACGATGGCTGGGTCAAAGGCGGTGGTGCCTCTGAAATCACAGGAGGGGAGTGTCCTCTGTTGCTCGGATCCTGATCACGAGTTTCCCACAGGCATTTGGTTAAGCACTGTGAAAACAGGATGGTGGACTAGATGGGCCACTCGCCTGATCCAGCAGGGCCCTTTCTCACCTTCTTATGTCTGAGGAAGAACCTGCAGAAGCCAGAAATACACTGGATATTTAAGGGTAAGTTATAGTGAAGATATTTACAAGCCCCTTTGGAATGTCCCCCTCTTTTTGTATCAATTGCAGAGTAAATGAATCCATTACAGAGAAAGGCCTTCAGATATATGCAATGGAGGGGAACGAGGAATGGCTTCCTTCCCACGATTGTAGAGGAGACCAATAACTACAAATGACTATGAAAATGTGTCCCTATTTTTGTCTGTGATCTTGTGAAATGGATGATGGAGTCCTAAGCTATCTCTGGAAGGAGGAACTGGAGAGTGAGGTTCTTACTCTTAATCTTGTGAAATTGAAACCTTGTGAAATGGACGATGGAGCCCTAAACTATTTCTGGAAGGAGGAACTGGAGAGTGAGGTTCTCACCCGTTAAACAGGAACTTTTGTAGCATCAGAATAAGGCATGGATTTTTCCATCACTTACCTCTGCAAGAAGCTTCTGATATCCTGGAAGGAAAGAAAGAAAAAGATATCCATGGAGCCATTTCTTCACAGAGTGCTGCGGTCAGTTATAAATACTAAGCAGCTGAAGTGGTGAGAGGTTAGCCAAGCACAAAAGACCCCCAATAAAATATGCAGTGCCATGTAATTTGAAATAACCATCAGATGGCAAAAGTCAGCCACTCCAGTGATGACGAATAAAAGGTCCCTTTCTTCCCTTTTGGCCAAGTCACCCAAACACCTGAGAGATTCAGTCCCACCTCCCTGATTTGCCATTTTGCCTGCAGCGCATGCTGGTTCCGTGTTCACATGCAACTAATCAGTTCACTGCTATGTACATCCCACACTCAAATCATATCCTACGAACCACCCTGAGACTTGTGGGTATAGGGTGGTACACAAACTTATTTTAATAATAATGATAATAATAATAATATTAGGTCACCCCCTTTCTGGCAGGACCCAAGACAGCATCTGAACAAAAAAATGTTGCAGTGCCAATTTGGAATGCCAGTGTTGGAGGCAGTATCGGTTGTATTCAACTAGCTTTTACTCAGACACACTGAAATTAATGAACCTAAGATAGTCATCCCCACTAATAGAATACAGAGCTCTGTTTGCTTGTGGGCTTCCCAGAGACCTTGGTTGGCCAATGAATAGGAAGCAGGACAGAAAGGGCCTGTGGTTTGATGTAGTAAAAATATTGGGGGGTGGGCAGGTAAGCTCCGCCCCACATAATCAATCACAAGATGCAGTACACACACCCCATTTCAAAACAAATGTCCATTATTGGGGGGGCTGGTCCTCTCAAATATTTCATTGGGGTGTCAAGGGACCTCAGCCCCTCAGAGCTGGCTCCTGTGCCAGGGCTGACACCTTTTAGCATTCATGTACTGCTTGTTTCTCTGACAACAGTATTTTTATGTGGGGAAGGACTACGAAATGCTTGTACAGTGGTACCTCAGGTTACGTACTTAATTCGTTCCGGAGGTTCGTTCTTAACCTGAAACTGTTCTTAACCTGCAGCACCACTTTAGCTAAGGGGGCCTCCCGCTGCCGCCACACGATTTCTGTTCTCAGCCTGAAGCAAAGTTCTCAACCTAAGGTACTATTTCTGGCTTAGTGGAGTCTGTAACCTGAAGCGTCTGTAACCCGAGGTACCACTGTAGTCTGAAGCAGCACACTCCACCCTCTCGCATCAGGATGAGGCCTCACCTGCAGGAGTTCACTTGCTGGTTCCTGAAGCTTCTCCTCCATCTCCCGAATGGCACTATCAAAAGCGGAGAGTTCCATGGAGAGTCTGGCCAGGTGCTTCTCCCTTTTCTTGGCGATCTCCTTCTCCACCTCTGCCATCTGGGCCAGCAGAGCCTTCTCTTGTTCTTCCAGAAACTGGTGCATTTGCCTGATCTCAGCCACCAACTTCCCCTTCTCTGCTTCCATTTGCTTCTGCAGCAGCAAAAAGAGAAAGAGGAGGAGAACAGCAGGCCAATATCAGGCATAATGTTGCAGGATGAAGAGACCAGTTATCAGAATTCACTTGGGAGGGCATGTCTGACATTTTAGAGAGATTTAAGACTACAGCACTTTTTCAAATAACAATGGTGCTTACAAGCAGGTCTTGGCTTTCCTTTTCTGCATCTGCTTTAAACATCAGAATTTTCTCTCTCTCCTTCCTCACATTGTCTAGGCAGCTGCTGATCCGATCCTGAAAAGAAAAGAAAATCACAGCGGGGTTGCTTTTTCTTTCCCTTTTTTGAGTAATATCAGGAACTGAATCATATGCTTGCTCCCTGCCCCACATTCCTGGGTCCTTCCGGAGGTTCCCCTTCATTCCTGCCCCCTGCCTTGCCCCACCTTCCAGTTCTAGGAGCCTTCACTGGGAGCTGCTTCCAGAGGAAGAACTGTGGGGAGTGACTCCAATATGCTGCAGGGGGACATCGAGGGAAATTCATCCCTTGAAAGATGATGAAACGTTTATCAACTAGTGTTTTCAGAAGTTTCACAGGGCTGCACAAACGCTCCTGCTAGAGGGGGTGGGAAGAATATATTATTTCAAGAGTATCTTGGCGTCATTCCTGCCTTGCAGGGGGTTGGACTAGATGACCCTTGGGTCCCTTCCAACTCTATGATCTTGCAGGCCTGGCTTGCCTACAGCTATTCCATCCCCCAAGCAAATCCAGAGCAGAGGCGTAGCATGGGCCAGCCTGGGGGGCGCCTGCCGTGAGCTGTTGCATCTTTCATGCAACACCTTCCATCTGTAGGGCAGGTAAGAAGGACTGACAGGCTGGCCCCCACTGCTTTTGCAAGTCTCAGAATGCGGTGCTGGGCTCGCAGTGTGCTCTGAGACTTGCACCCCTCAAAGCAAGGCAGCATCGGCCACGTTGGCTGGCCAAGCTCCCCAGTGCATGGTCGAGCAGGTGGTGCAATGCCCCCCCCTCTTAGCCCCAGTTACTGGGGGTCGCTCCACCGGCACAACTTGTTCTCACGGTCAAAGTGCGGAACGCCCCGGGCACCAGCAAGGAACGCTCCGCCACTGATCCAGAGTGTTTTCCTACCTTGTACTCCTTGGACGCCTCCTCTATAGGAATCACCTCGTGGCTTTTGTGCTCCTTGGCTTTGTCACACACCACACAGATGGGGGCTTCATCCTCCTTGCAGAACAGCTTCAGGGGCTCCTGGTGCTTCTCACAAGCTCTCCCCTTTCCTTTGGCCTCCATTTTTCCGCCCAGAAACCTGAATTTCTGGGTTCTTTCCACAAAATTTGCCAGCTGCTGGTTTCGCCTGATGCTGCCTTTCTCCACTGTTTTCCTGCACTGAGGGCAGGAAGCCTCTCCCTCGGATTTCCCCCAATACTGGGTCAGGCAGGATCGGCAGAAGTTGTGCCCGCACTCCGGGATGATCACTGGATCCTGGAAATACTACAGGCAGATGGAGCAAGTGGCTTCCTCACAGAGACCCCCGACAAGACTTCCAAAAGCAGTCTCGGCCACCACCCCAGGGAGAGTTTGTCTCGTTTTCGCTTTTCCTTCTGCAAATGGGTGTGTTTCCTTTCCAGGAAATTCAGATTCAATGAGTCCAGATCTCTGCTGATATGGAGCTGGGAAGTTGGCTGGAGCAGAGAGCCTCTTTCGTGTAGAGGAAATTACCGTACTTTTTGCTCCATAAGACTCACTTTTTCCCTCCTAAAAAGTAAGGGGAAATGTGTGTGTGTTTTATGGAGCGAATGCAGGCTGCACAGCTATCCCAGAAGCCAGAACAGCAAGAGGGATCGCTGCTTTCGTTGCACAGCGATCCCTCTTGCTGTTCTGGCTTCTGGGATTCAGAATTGTGGGGGTTTTTTTGTTTTCCTCCTCCAAAAACTAGGTGTGTCTTTGTGGACTGGTGCGTCTTATAGAGCAAACAATATGGTAATTTATTTATTTTAAAAGGAGTGCTCTGGGCGGCTGCTCATTTAAAGAACCATTTCCAGTGAGAGCTGGAGGGAAGTGTGGTTGTATTTTCCCTAACTTCACATGAGCCTCAGACTACTTTGAAAACCTAACTCCATTTCCCACGCAAATGGTTCCATTTCCAGCTCTTAGCCTCAATGTAAAGAGGAGAAGCAGCCCAACTCTCCATCACGGTGGCTATTTTTAGTGATTTTGGACAAAATCACCAGCCGCACTGATAATGTGAAAAAACACTGCCCCCTAGGTGAACACTGGGATTGCACGGCATTTTTAGCAATATGAGAAAATTGGGTCCTTCATAATCAAAACCATGACTGGGTCCGTTTTAATCGGCTGTGAAGACCCAGTGAAGCTGAAAGGAGGGAGAGTCGGGGCAGACAAAAGGAAGGACCTCTCTTCACACCGGATTTTGTGGGAATCTGATTAATTTTGCCATGTGCAGAAGGGCTTGAGGGTGACATGAGGGAGGGGATCCCAGAGACCGAGGCTGACAAGTGGGCCGATGCCTGGAAAAACAAACTCAGGCACTCTTTGGAAAAAGGTGAGCGATGGGGAGGCCTGGTAAGAGTTATAGAAAATGTGGCAAAAGTGGACAGGAATACGATTCTCTCCCTCGTAGGCTGTGAGCTAAAGTTCTTGTATGTGCCAAATGCTGTTACGTTCCTAATTTTGGTGCCTTTCCATAGGAAAAGCCTCCTGTTTTGGAAGGTTTGTAATGCTTGATGCTTTTATTATGTTTTTAGATGTGCTGTAAGTCACCCAGAGTGGCTGAGGAAACTCAGCAGATGCTTGGGGTATTATTATTATATTATTACTTAAAAAGTGTGACCTAAGGTAAAGGTAAAGGTAAAGGGACCCCTGACCATTAGGTCCAATTGTGGCAGACTCTGGGGTTGTGGCGCTCATCTCGCTTTACTGGCCGAGGGAGCTGGCGTACAGCTTCCGGGTCATGTGGCCAGCATGACTAAGCCGCTTCTGGCAAACCAGAGCAGCGCGCGGAAACGCCGTTTACCTTCCCACCGGAGTGGTACCTATTTATCTACTTGCACTTTGACGTGCTTTTGAACTGCTAGGTTGGCAGGAGCTGGGACCGAGCAACGGGAGCTCACCACGTCGCAGGGATTTGAACCGCCAACCTTCTGATCGGCAAGTCCTAGGCTCTGTGGTTTAACCCACAGCGCCACCTGTGTCTGAAAGTGTGCCCTACTCAAAGGTAAGAGTTTGCAGGCTAAACACACAGCGCTTAATCTAAAGCCAATGACCCACACCCACGAATGATTTTAATATTTATGGGCAGAGCCTTGATCATTTTGAAAGGTCTGAGAAATAATATTCTGACTGACTGGAGGTTCTAGTCTATGGAAGGGGGCAAAATAAGTGAGTGTAGGGACAAAGCACATGGGTTGCCTACAGGGATGTTTTAAGCATATCTGGCGCACGGTGCAAAGATCCCTCCGGTGCCCCCGCCCCACCCTGTTTCCCAGACTTGTCGACCCTTTATTTAGGGAGAGAACACCAGCAGAAGTGGAGGAAGCCTCAGCAGCTTTTTTTTTTGGACAGATCCTGAAGCTGAGGCTCCAATACTTTGGCCACCTCATGAGAAGAGAAGAATCCCTGGAAAAGACCCTGATGTTGGGAAAGATGGAGGGCACAAGGAGAAGGGGATGACAGAGGACGAGATGGTTGGACAGTGTTCTCGAAGCTACCAGCAGGAGTTTGACCAAACTGCGGGAGGCAGTAGAAGACAGGAGTGCCTGGCGTGCTCTGGTCCATGGGGTCACGAAGAGTCTGACACGACTAAACGACTAAACAACAAATGCACAGACTATATGAGGGTAAGGAAGGCTTATCCAGTGAAAACTTGCCCTCTCTTTTAAGACATTATTATGATATTTTAAAATGAAATAATACTTGTTAATCATGTGGCGTACAGTATTTCCATAATTAATGGTATGGGTGACTGGGTATTTCATCATCATAAAACATGATTGCATATTTTGTAGATGAGAAAGAGGTTGCAGGAGTCTGAAACATGTTGTATAGTTGAAAATTAATTTCTCTAAGGGAATATTTAAAAATTAATTACCCTAATATTTAAATATTAATTACTCTCAATAGTGAGAGGATCATTTTTTTTTATTTTCTGCTTACCTCTGTAAGAATCTTCCAATATCCTAGAGGGAAAGAAAGAAGTCATTTGGGTCACTTCTCTGCAGAATACTGTGTGGGTCTGAATGAAGGAGGGAGGGAGAGACAGAGAGACAGAGAGGCGTATCTATCTTTTGGCAAAACACAAAGCAAAACACTCCCCTCTAAAACACGCAGAGAAATTTGATTCTAATTGAGTCAAACTGAGGCATACGCAATATCAAAGAACCACAGATTCAAGATTGTAATGGAAACAAATAATTTCATTGATACAGAATGCTTCGTTCAAGCCCTAGTGCTCACTTTTTCTGAATATTTGGACTTATCCAAACATCGTCCTCCTATCTAGTTGCTAAACAGGATGTCTCATTTCCCTAGAATGACCTAAATTCTAAGTGTCTTGGCGTCCTAGCATTCATGAAATGCAGTTCATAGTCACCCAGCCAGAGCTATGGGCCAGAAAGGACCATGCATGCTGGGCCAAACGACGTCAACATGCCGTGCTTGCATGCCTCGCAACATGCGCGCATGATGTCAGCATGCCCCACAGAATGCTGGTGACATGCTCACAAGCTAGGGATCATGTTCGCAAGCATTATAAGCAGTCAGTTCCCCAAAGCCTGTTGGAATAAAAGGGTTTTCACCTGGAAGTGACTGGGAGCGGCTGCTGAGACCATATAACACCGGTCTTGAAAGACCTTCACTGGCTCCCAGTACGTTTCCGAGCACAATTCAAAGTGTTGTTGCTGACCTTTAAAGCCCTAAACGGCCTCAGTCCAGTGTACCTGGAGGAGCATCTCCACCTCCATCGTTCAGCCCGGACACCGAGGTCCAGTGCCGAGGGCCTTCTGGCGGTTCCCTCATTGCGAAAAGTGAGGTTACAGGCAGAGGCGGAGCTAGCTGCTCTGTGCCCGTGGGGGCGGGGCTGGCATACTGGGGGCAGCACCCACAGCAAGCGTCCCGGAGGTAGCAGCGCTGTGATGTAACCCCCCCCCCCAGGGATGACACCCAGGACGAGCCACACCCACCACACACCCCATCCTCTGCCACTGGTTACAGGGAACCAGGCAGAGGGCCTTCTTGGTAGGGGCACCCTCCCTGTGGAACGCCCTCCCATCAGATGTCAAGTAAATAAGTAACTGACTTTTAAAAGACATCTGAAGGCAGCTCTGTTTAGGGAAGTTTTTAATGTTTAACATTATGTTGGCAGCCGCCCAGAGTGGCTGGGGATACCCAGCCAGACGGGAGGGTGTAAATTATTATTATTAATAATAATAATAATAATAATAATTACTGGAAGGACAGAAAGGAAGGAGCCAGCCTGGCTTCTCTGGGGAGGGAGTTCTTAAGTCTGCAGCAGCCCCTCATATATGCCTGCTCCCCTGTAGAACAACACAAAAGTTCCCGGAAGTTAAAAACCAAGTAGCAGGGAGGAAGTAGCCAAGGTGCGCTACTCAGCTTCTTCTTCTCATCAACATTTTAAAATGTGGGGCAGAATTCAGAAGTGATCTCCCAGCGTCAGAAGGAGGCCTCACCTGCAGTTGTTCATTCGCTGGCTGCCAACGCTTCTCCTCCATCTCCCGGATGAGGCTGTCAAGAGAGGAGAGTTCCCTGGAGAGTCTGGCCTGGTGCTCCTCCCTTTGGGCTGCAATCTCCTTCTCCACTTCTGCCATCTGGGCCAGAATACGTTTCTCTTGTTCTTCCAGAAACTGGCGCAGTCGTCTGAACTCAGCCACCATCTTTCCCTTCTCTGCTTCTATTTGTTTCTGCGATAAGGAAGTTGAAGGAAGAGACAGGAGGACAATATCATAAACACAGTCTGGCTTTGCAGCATCCAGAAGTCAGATTTCAGAAGGATCGGCCTAAAAGTAACTTTCTCTCACAACATCTACCTGTTAGAATATCGTCTTCAGTACTGAACAAATGGCAGCAACTGATACCAAAATTTAAATGTCAAAATAACCAGCCGAGACTGAAAGCCAGAGCTATATGTGATACTAAGAAGAGAGGTTTGCAACTTCCAAATATAACAGATTTGTATTTTTCAGCTGTAATAAATTGAGTAGTAGAATGGATTATGAACGGCTATGAGGAGACAGCTAAACATGAGCCAAATTTGATTGAAGTACCATTAAATAGAATATTATGGGGAACATACAACAGACCATTTTTGAAAAATTGTTTATTTTCTAATTTGGTAAGGTTATGGGACTGATATAAAAGCTTGCTCAGCTCTAAATTTTCTCTCTTGGGATCAATAATAAACATAATAGAATAGGATGTTTCCAAGTTTAAAATGTAGAAAAAGTATATGTTTAGCATTTGGGCCTTAATTAGGCAAGGACCACATGATTTCATATTTAGAGATTAAGGGATGGACGGTGGGAAGCAATCCTTTATGGTCTGAATGCTTTTGAATCTGTTCTAAATTGCAAGACTATATTAACAAATTTGAGAAAATTTGGTGAACATTTTGGTAAAAAGTTATCAGTCATTCTTGAAATACAGTATGGACCCTGAAAAATTTTATGGTATAATATCCCAGAACATTGGGGAAATTAGACGTGTGGGAGAAGTTATTGTTAAGTGAATATAGGTTTACTTTGAATTCAGGGATAACAGAAAATTGCTATAAAATAATGAGCAGGTAGTACACCATGCCAGTAAAGATAAACAAAATAAATACAAATTATCCCACCCCTGCCACGTGTTGGAGATGTCAGAAAGAAAAAGGATAGGAAATGTGAAACAGCAAAGAAATAATGGAGTTAAATAAATGTTCGTTTAGAAAGCATTATGGGATAAGTCTCTCTCATTTTGAGTGAAGCCACACTCCCCATGGCATCCATTTTGTGAAGAGCGCCCCCAGCACTCTCCCCAAAGTTGAAATGTGCCCACTGGTCCAAAAGGGTTGGCAACCCCCCTTTTTTAGACAATAGCACTTTCTCACTTCCCAGGAACAGTAACTTACAAGCAGGTCTTGACTTTCTTTTTCTACGTCCGCTTTAAATGCCAGTGTTTTCTCTTTCTTCTTCCTCAGATTGTCTAAGCAGCTGCTGATCTGATCCTGAAGAGAAAACAAAATTCCAGTGTGGTTCCCACTTTTATTTATTAATTGTTTTCGTATACATGGAACAGGCAAGTTGATCGATATGCTTGCTCTGGCATCCCAGGGTGTTTTTGCTAAGGTCTCCGAGGTGCCCTCTTCCCTCCACTATAACACAGAAGTGGGGTGAGAAGGCTACTGGATTCAATACGGGTTCAACACCTCTCGAGATGGGGCAGACAGGGAGCTCCTTCCCATGTCCAGATTCTGAATAATCGTCTATTTAACCCACCCCTCCACTTTCGACACATCTCACACAATCCTACAAACTAGGGTTTGTCGGGATTTCTGCTCGGCCAAGCTGATAAAGCTCATCTTCCTCCGGCCGAGTCCTTCGGAATCGCCTCCGATGATAATTAACGACCTGAGCCTTTGATGAGGCCTCAGGCACATTCTCATCCAGCAGAGAATCAAAGCAGCATGTGGAAGTGATGAGATTTATGGCTACATTGCAAAGTTTTATTTTCCTAACTACGCAGACAACAAACACATCCTCTCTCTGTGAGAGCAGAGAACAACTGAAAACAAAGGAACAAAGGAACAGGAAACCAGTAAACATCACATCCGTCTCCTGTCTTCCGTGAGACTTCCAACAGCCTGGACGGTCTCTGGAATGTAAACAGAGTCTTGTGACTCTAAGCAGCTGCTCAGTGGCAAACAGAATCTAACAGGGTTGCCACAGCTCTGTTTCTCCCCAGACATGTCCAGGATTCCAAGGGCAGAATGTCTGGGTTTTGCTCAGCAACTTTTTGTGTCTGGATTTTTACTTCTTGAAATATGGCAATCCTATCATAAACCTTTATCGTGTGCCCCACTTACTAGTGGAGTTGCTCCAGCCCACATGCAGAGGGTCACTGTGGGGTAGTACTTGACTGGATGTTCAGTTGCCTACACATTTTTTTGTGCCATAACAAGCATCATATAACCAACCCGCTTAAATCTAAGTAATGCATGAAGGGGTTAATGCCACAGAGCAGGGGTTAGCAACCTTTTTCAGCCATGGGCCGGTCCAAGGTCCCTCAGACCATGTGGGGGGCTGGACTATATTTTTTGGGGGGGAAATGGACGTATTTCTATGCCCCACAAATAACTCAGAGATGCATTTTAAATAAATGCACACATTCAACTCATGTAAAAACACGCTGATTCCTGGACTGTCTGCGGGCCGGATTGAGAAGGCGATTGTGCCGGATCCGGCCCCCGGGCCTTAGGTTGCCTACCCCTGCCATAGAGAAAGCTGTCCTTCCAGGCTTAGCGAAGTCACTTCCACTCATCTTAGGAAGAAGGAATGCAACAAAATCTTACTACAGGTGGAGGTACATGTTCCCCAATAAATCAGGGCATTTCATTTACGTCCCAGATACCTCAATATCTGTCTAACTTATCGGTTGCGTCGCATAGATTCGCTTTTGTTAGAGCTAGATTTAATGTGTTCCCCTCAAACGTGCTGAGCAATAGATTTTCTAACGGTAAAACCTCTGCTTTATGCGCATGTGACAACAAATCAATAGAACCCCTTTATCATATCTTGTTTAATTGTCCTCTATATTTGGTTCCCCGATCAAGGATTCTGAGTTCAATCATTTTGGAAACTGTTGCTAAACCACCCGAATTTCATCTTGCCTATCTACTACAGGACATTGACTCTTATAGAACATTACAGGTTGCCAGATTCCTGAATTCAGTTCTTTCATATAAAAGACTTCATGGAATGCTGCATGACTATTAAAAATCTAGTAAACTTTATCCACAATCTTTATATTCAAGGCCACAATATGGTATATCTAGAGATGGTTACTGTCAGAGCTGGCTCCTGGTCCCAGCTCACCAAGGACCAACGCTAGCCGGTAGTAAAGTATCAAAGTCTTTATTGAAGAATAGTTTCCATTTCCAAGCCTCAGCGTCCCAGCTCTACGTCTGGAGTCTAGACCGGCGAAGCTCCGTCTGAGTCTCCGCCCCCTGCGCACCAGTTTAAGACTCTAATCTTACTCCACCTCTTCCTTCTCTCTCTCTTCCTCTGGGTCCTACTACCCCCCGGGGTCTCCTCCCTCCTGGACTCTTCTGACGCAGACGTTGACCCCTCTGACTCCTCCCCCTCTCTTCGGCGGGCTTTAGGACCTGGCTCCCTACCCGGGCTGCCCACCTTGCCGCCCTCCTGTACATTTGAACTTGGCGCGCGCGCGCGTTTAACTTTCCTGATGACCGTTTCCTCGCTCCCTGACGAGGGTGTGGTCACTCCTGCCTCACGTTCTCCCGCTGCCCGCGCGCCACCTGATCCCGATGCCTGGGACTCCTCCCCCTTACTGCGCTCTGGGGGGGACGCTGGTCCGGATTTCCAGCTGCTACTCTCTGAGTCCCCTCTGGCCCCTTCTTCCCGAGGTGCCCCCCTGGGCACTCCCCTTGCCCTGACTATGGGGGCCCCTTTCTGTGAATCTTCCGAGTCACTGGAGAGACTCAGAGACCTCGGACTGCTGTCCTCGCTGACATTTCCTTCGGACTCCTCCCCCTCGCTCTCCATTTCCTCTCTCTCCTGTGACTCTGCTCCTGAACCCCTGACAGTTACGTAACGTGAAGGAGATTATGCATTGAAATATTTTAGTTGATATTTTAGAATGTAAAATGCTATTTTATTTATTGACTGGTTTTACCTTGTGGGCTTATAGCCGAATAAAGTATCTGATCTGATCTGAAGCCTATTCTTCTCTCAGTCTACTATGTGAACTCCAATGTGTTAAGAGGTCCAAGCTGGTTTTTCCAAACTGAGACAGCATGACTTTTTGCAAAGTCACTTTGTGTTGCCTTCATCCTGCTTTAGTGTCCTTTTTTTTTTGCAACATAACCCCCAAACCCCCTCTTCTTATTTTCCTTGGGAGATTGCTTTGGTTGTTTTCATCTATACAGCGGAACCTTGGGTTACGTACCGTCCTCCTTACGAACACTTCGGGCTCGCTAACGAGCTTCGTTAGCCCGGAACTAGGTCTCCTGGTAGCGAACTTTGCCCCGGGATGTGAGCGGAAATCGTGCGCCGGTATTGCGGTGGCAGCGGGAGGCCCCATTAGCGAAAGCGCACCTCAGGTTAAGATAAGGTTACCAGATTTTTTTCAATGAATCCGGGGATAGTTTTCCACTTCAGTAGGAATGATAGGATTTTGTCAGGGGACTGGTTTGCAAATCCGGGGACTGTCCCCGGGAAACAGGGACATCTGGTAACCTTAGGTTAAGAACAGTTTCAGGTTAAGAACGGACCTCCAGAACGAATTAAGTGCGTAACCAGAGGTACCACAGTACTTTTTTGGGGTACATTTTCCATGTATTGAGGTCCCAAAATTTGTTTTGCTTTAATCAAAGTCTCAGAACAATAGATCTATTATACGAGTTAAAGCATCAAGCAATACTCAACTTTTAAATAACTTTTTTAGATTTCAAATGAGGATTTGTGCACTCTCGTAGAGAGGATAATTTTTTTTAAAAAAAAGTTAAATTCAACAGGCATGCAGGATTTTACAATGCTGCACAGGAATTCCTCCTGGAGAAATCACTTTTGGTAATGTGGGGAAAATTTTGTTGTAGGTCCTACTCAGTGCTTCCCCCCCACCAAAAAATATATGTTTAGGGGTACTCTCATTTTGACTCATGAAAATCATGATTTTATAGTTCAAACCGGGGGAAATAAATACAGTAAATGGACAAAATTACAAAGATTCACAAAATGTTTAGGGGTATGCGTCCCCCCAGGAAAAAAAGCACTGGCCCTACATGTCTGCAGCTATTTCCCTTGTGGACAAAATCATGATCCAGAGTGATTTCCTACCCTGTACTCCTGGGAAGCCTCCTCCAGAGGAATCACCTTGTGGTTTTCATGTTCCTTGGATCTGTCACAAACCAGACAGATGGGCCTTTTGTGGTCCTTGCAGAAGAGTTTCAGGGGCTCCTGGTGTGTCTCACACCGTCTCTCCTTTCCTCCTACCGTTTCCCAGCCCTGAAGACTGAGTTCTTTGGCTCTCAGCGTTTCCAAAACAGTTGCCAGGGGCTGATTCGGGATGAGGTTCCTCTGCTTAATTTGTTCTCTGCACTGGGGGCAGGAAGCCTCCGCCTCAGATTTCTCCCACCACTGACTCAGGCAGGATCTGCAGAAATTGTGCCCACACTCCGGGATGATGACTGGATCCTGGAAATACTCTAGGCAGATGGAACAAATGGCTTCGTCACAGAGATCCTGCGCCGGACTCCCTGCCATGGCTGCCTCGCCAGGAAGAGAGAGATGGTTTAGTTTTCTCTCTTTTGCGTCTGCAAATGGGCGTGTTTCCTTTCCAGGAAATTCAGACCCGATGGCTCAAAGATCACTGCTGCCTGAAGTGGGAGGGGGCTTTAAACCGGGACACAGAGATGAGAACTCAGATGAGGTTATTTCAATCTCTGCTGTGGATTCAGCTGTGGCACAGAGTCTCTTTGACATGGGAATGTTTTGTTGTTGTTGTTTTTTAAAAAAATAAAGAATGTGAATAATTTGTTGCTGCTAAGTTAAGGAACCATTTTCCTTCGAAAGGTGGAGCTACGTGAGAGTTTCTCCTTCGAAAGCTAGTGACTGAATAACTCAAACTCACGTGCCTTTTTCCAGCAGCAGGGCACAATGTTCAAAGTCCAAAAGCAACACAGCCCAACCTCCCACTGCTCTGCACATTCCCACTGGGCAATTTGACACGCATTCACAACCACAGAGAACATGTGAAGGAAACTGGGGGGTTTTAAAGCTGCTCCTCAGCTCCAGCTCCTTCCCAGTCCTATCCTCCCACTGGTCCCAGCTCCAGCCTGTCCATTCTATCAAATGGTTAGCACTTAAAATTTTAAAAATATATATATTTTTTACAGGCTGTCTCAGAAAGGTGAGCTAACTCATGGCCAGCATTTGATTTTTTTTTTGGGGGGGGGGTGGTGCAGAAGAATGTTCTCTCTCTCTCTCTCCCTACTTGTAATATTTTTAGATACTGCTAAAGTTATTATGGGGACGCGGGTGGCGCTGTGGGTAAAAGCCTCAGTGCCTAGGACTTGCCGATCGAAAGGTCGGCGGTTTGAACCCCGCGGCGGGGTGAGCTCCCGTCGCTCGGTCCCAGCGCCTGCCCACTAGCAGTTCGAAAGCACCCCCGGGTGCAAGTAGATAAATAGGGACCGCTTACTAGCGGGAAGGTAAACGGCGTTTCCGTGTGCTGCGCTGGCTCGCCAGATGCAGCTTTGTCACACTGGCCACGTGACCCGGAAGTGTCTCCGGACAGCGCTGGCCCCCAGCCTCTTAAGTGAGATGGGCGCACAACCCTAGAGTTGGACACGACTGGCCTGTACGGGCAGGGGTACCTTTACCTTTTTAAGCACTTCATTTGGAAACGAGATTATTGTTGGTGGTTGATCAATATTCCTAATAAAAATATATTACAAATAGATTGTGTTGTTCAGTGTTGATGCTTTTACAAATTTCATTTGATCCAAGTGAGGATTTTATTTTCCCTTAATTTGGGTATATTTTTAAGTGTAGAAATGAAGAGAAAACAATTAAGGCCAGTATAAATCCACCAGAAACTGCTTTGAGATTCAGATTCTAGATCCTTATAGATTCTAGTTCCTTTTGCAGAAGGGTCCAGAGCTTAAGAAAGGGCTGAGGTGTCCCAGGGGAGATTTCTGAAAGCTTTTGGAGGTGGGATATCCTCAGACCATGCGGGAAAAAGTTCTGGGAGGACACACAAAAAGTAGTGGGGGAGCAGTTTCTCTCCATGTAGACATACCGTATTTTTTGTTCTATAAGACTCACTTTTTCCCTTCTAAAAAGTAAGGGGAAATGTGTGTGCGTCTTATGGAGCGAATGCAGGCTGTGCAGCTATCCCAGAAGCCAGAACAGCAAGAGGGATTGCTGCTTTCACTGCGCAGCAGTCCCTCTTGCTGTTCTGGCTTCTGAGATTCAGAATTTTTTTTTCTTGTTTTCCTCCTCCAAAAACTAGGTGCGTCTTGTGGTCTGGTGCGTCTTATAGAGCGAAAAATACGGTAGTTTTACTTATATCCATTAACCTTATGTTAAGCATTAAGATAGGGGACGCGGGTGGCGCTGTGGGTAAAACCTCAGTGCCTAGGACTTGCCGATCGTATGGTCGGCAGTTCGAATCCCCGCGGCGGGGTGCGCTCCCGTCGTTCGGTCCCAGCTCCTGCCCACCTAGCAGTTCGAAAGCACTCTTAAGTGCAAGTAGATAAATAGGTACCGCTTTATAGCGGGATGGTAAATGGCGTTTCCGTGTGCTGCGCTGGTGCTGGCTCGCCAGCTGCAGCTTCGTCACGCTGGCCACGTGACCCGGAAGTGTCTTTGGACGGCGCCGGCTCACGGCCTCTAGAGCGAGATGAGCACGCAACCCTAGAGTCGGACATGACTGGCAGGGGTACCTTTACCTTTACCTTTAATCATTAAGATATGTGTTATCTGCACAGGCCCTGTGGCGGCAGCAGGTCAGGTCAGAGGGGAAGTGTTTCTGGGGCTGCCAGAACACAACATCATGCTATGAGGAACCTCCTGGCACAGAGGCAGTCTACCTCTGAATAAGCTGAAGCTGTGTAGGCAAACAGTAGGAAAGGGCTTTGGGTCTCAAACCCTCCTTTAAGTGGGCGTGCAAGTCAGTGGCCACCATCACAGGAAGTGCTGTGTGAAGAGGAGAATCAAAAAACATGTGAGCTAATCCTTTTCGTCTATATACAAAAACATAGGCACTCCTATGTCTACTCAGAAGTAAATCCCATTAAGTTCAAAGGGACTTACTTCCAGAGAGGTGGGCCCAGGGCTGTAGCTTTAATTTTGAGACTCCTTAAGGGGAGTGAAAGGCAGGATATCAAGTCCAAACTCTTCTTCTCTTCTTCTTCTTCCTCTTCGCTCCATAGGGCTCAAAAGGGATTAGAAAGACATGCTGCCTTCACTTCCTCTTCCCATTTGAGAATCATCATTTGGGTGGCAGAAATGTGGAAATGGAAGTGCCTCCCCATATGGTCCAGCGCCGAGCGCCTTGTGGCGGTTCCCTCGCTGTGAGAAGCCAAGTTACAGGAAACCAGGCAGAGGGCCTTCTCAGTGGTGGCACCCGCCCTGTGGAACGCCCTCCCACCAGATATCAAAGAGAAAAATAACTACCAAACTTTTAGAAGACATCTGAAGGCAGCCTTGTTTAGGGAAGCTTTTAATGTTTAATAGGTTATTGTATTTTAGTGTTTTGTTGGAAGCTGCCCAGAGTGGCTGGGGAAACCCAGCCAGATGGGCGGGGTATAAATAATAAATTATGATGATGATGTGTGACACCCCCATCCGCTTGACGTGAATTGAAATGTTTAAGTAACAAACTGGGGGCAGTGGCAGCCCTATTGCTGTGGGGATCAGATGGGATATCAGTCACCCTGTTTATATCCTTGGGGGAAGTGTCATGTGGGATAGATGGGGCCATTATACTACTGAGTCTGAAATAACAAAGGAGCAAATAGTAGCAGTATCTTTAATAAAATCAAAGATGTTAACACATGAAACATATTTCCACATTAGTTCAGGCATGTTACACGGCCCCTTCTGACAGTGTCTCGCCCCGCAGCCTCCCCCCTTCTTTCTATTTTTTGTTTGTTTGTTTCAACAAAGTGCCCAAGGCTGCGAATGCATAAGTGAGTCGCACGCAAATTTTGGATCTCTTTGAATAGAGAGATTTTGCCGAATTGCCACATAAATTGAAGGAAAGGGATTTTGATTGAGACGACTGAAATGTCATCATGGTGATGAGTGGTTGGGGTGAGGGTGAGCTTTCATTCTTTCCAGAGCTAACGGAATGATCTTGAAGATTCCAGAAGATTCCGAAAACTGCTAGAAGCTGTCAGAAAGCTGGATGTTTATCTTTCGTCAAGGCCGCATCTGTGAGAGGAGCTGCTTCTGTTCTTACAGCAGCTGTATGAAAACTGTGTTTAGTCTGCATTTATCTGGCAAGCTGACAGAGAGGGAAGAGCAGGGCATTGTGGGTCGCAAAAAGCAAAGCCTGGGAAACTCTAAGGAAGAAACTCTTAGTGAGGCGAACTCTGTAAATGGGAGCCATTAAGCTTTTATGACCCGGTAGTGAAATATTTCTGTCTGTGCTTAATTGCCTCTGTGAGTTACTGCCTTCGTTGTCTGGGTCAAAGCTCTTGAAGCGGTTTGATATTGCGCATCGCTCTGCTGATTTAGAACAGCTGGCACGGAGATGCAAACTTAGCAGTGAACTGGGAAGCTTGTCTCTACACACAAGAGATTGTCAGGCGGCCATTGGCAGACACAAAAAACAAGGCCTGGAGGGTCTCTCCTGAGAAGGAGGCGGCTGGTAATGCACGGATAAGGACTGCTGTATCAGCATCGTAAAAGGACACCCGTCCCCCTTCATAGTTCAGGGCCACTCGGATCCTCTTGGGCTCCTCACTTGGAACAGAGGCCTGATAGGGAGGGGAGGAGGACCAGTACTTACTGTCCCACTTTCCCAGACCAAATATCCCTTCGCTAGTAACAAAACTGAACTTGCCCTTCCTCTTCACAGACTTTCTGGCCACCCCCACCGCCCACTTCTCCTCTCTTCCAACAGTGACCTCCCAGAAATGTCTGCCTGCTGTGAAACCCTCGCGTCCCAGCACATAGCCATACGTGGCAAATCTCTCAGGGTTGTCTGGCAGGTCTTGACGCACTTCTCCCTCTCTCACACTCTTTCGATCCTCAGACAGGATGAGGTGGGGATGTGCTGTGTCTGGATCCAAAGTTACATTTTCTGTGGGGGCAGAGGAGGAAAGAGAAGAGAAACGACGTCAACGGGGAAGCTGACTTTTCCTTCGAAAAGGACATTCTGACTAAACATTTGGAAAAACTTTCTCACAGTAAGAGCTGTTTGGCAGTGGAACAAACTCCCACGAGAGGTGATGAACTCTCCTTCCTTGGAGGTTTTTAATCAGAGGTTGGATGGCCATCAGTCACAGATGCTTTAGCTCGGATTCCTGCTTTGCAGAGGATTCGACTAGCTGACCCCTGGTCACAGAGATTTCTGGCTAAATAGCAAAAAAAATAGCTAGAAGGTATCTGCAGGCGTGTCCCCCTACTAAGAAAAAAAAAAAGTACTAGCTAAAGATGATTTTATGAGGACTCTGTCAAGAATAAAAATTAATGTTTGAGTGTATGGCAGAGAAATCTCTATGTGGGACAAGAAGCTACAGTTAGAACTGGATATGGAACAACTGATTGGTTCAAAATTGGGAAAGGGGTACAACAAGGCTGTATATTGTCTCCCTGCTTATTTAACTTATATGCGGAATTCATCATGCGAAAGGCTGGGCTGGATGAATCCCTAGCTGGAATTAAGATTGCCGGAAGAAATATCAACAACCTCAGATATGCAGATGACACAACCTTGATTGCAGAAAGTGAGGAGGAATTAAAGAACCTCTTAATGAGGGTGAAAGAGGAGTACGCAAAATATGGTCTGAAGCTAAACATCAAAAAAACGAAGATCATGGCCACTGGTCCCATCACCTCCTGGCAAATAGAAGGGGAAGAAATGGAGGCAGTGAGAGATTTTACTTTCTTGGGCTCCATGATCACTGCAGATGGTGACAGAAGTCACAAAATTAAAAGACGCCTGCTTCTTGGGAGAAAAGCAAGGACAAACCTAGACAGCATCTTAAAAAGCAGAGACATCACCTTGCCAACAAAGGTCCATATAGTTAAAGCTATGGTTTTCCCAGTAGTGATGTATGGAAGTGACAGCTGGACCATAAAGAAGGCTGATCGCCAAAGAATTGATGCTTTTGAATTATGGTGCTGGAGGAGACTCTTGAGAGTCCCATGGACTGCAAGAAGATCAAACACATCCATTCTTAAGGAAATCAGCCCTGAGTGCTCACTGGAAGGACAAATCGTGAAGCTGAGGCTCCAATACTTTGGCCACCTCATGAGAAGAGAAGACTCCCTGGAAAAGACCCTGATGTTGGGAAAGATGGAGGGCACAAGGAGAAGGGGACAACAGAGGACGAGATGGTTGGACAGTGTCCTCAAAGCTACCAGCATAAGTTTGACCAAACTGCGGGAGGCAGTGGAAGACAGGAGGGCCTGGCGTGCTCTGGTCCATGGGGTCACGAAGACTCCGACATGACTAAACGACTAAACAACAACAACAGATAACAGTGGATTGCTGATGTAATTACAATTCAGTTTGTTGTTCTCATGCTTTGTGTGCAGTGTAAACATAAAAGCTGTGTAAGCAAAGAAAGCAGCTGAGACCCATTTGGGAATGCTATCCTCCAGAGGAATACACATAAAGACTGCTTTTCCCCAACCTCGCTCCTTGTTATTTATTCTTACAGCAGGAGACAGGCAAGGACTGAAACTCTAGAAAGAGTAGCCTTATTTATCAATGGTCGGACAGTGTTCTCAAAGCTACCAGCATGAGTTTGACCAAACTGCGGGAGGCAGTGGAAGACAGGAGTGCCTGGCGTGCTCTGGTCTATGGGGTCACGAAGAGTCAGACACGACTAAACGACTAAACAACTACAACAATGGCAGAGGAGGAGAAATAGGGAGTGGAGTTTGGGCTCTATAGGCTGAGAACATGTCATGGTCCTGGCTGCCTCTCTCTGATGCGAACCTATGGACTTGCCTGTTGTGAATGTTTAAGCTCTGTCAATCTAATGATACTGGTAAATAAAAAACTCTAAAAGGATGAAATGTCATAAGCCTCCAATGATATCCTTCAAAAGGAAACCTCTTTGAACTTCTCACTGACAAGAAAATTGGGAGAGTATAACACCTTAAGTACAATTTATCACTTCCTGAAAGTGACAAAAAACTGTAAAGGAGACATGGAAAGTTAAAATGGGGATTGGGTGGGGGGTGATGGACAGAAGATCCACAGTAGCCTGGTCTTTTGAGAAGCAGATTCCATCACTCCTGAAACTGTTCCTCCTTTAAACCCTGACATTTACCTTTTCGCTGCTGAAGTCCAGATCTCAGGGTGTCTGAAAGAGAAAAGAGAACAGAGATTTAGCATCTTACCACTGTCTCGATAACTCATCTAGTAATGACGATACGAACTCATGAGATTGTACAGTCATACCTTGGAAGTCAAATGGAATCCGTTCTGGAAGTCCGTTCGACTTCCAAAATGTTCAGAAACCAAAGCACAGTTTCTCATTGGCTGCAGGAGTCGGGAGTCGATTTGTTTGGGAGCAAAGGCATTTGAGATCCAAGGTACGGCTGTACTTTATTTTTTATTTTTTTTTGAAATAATTTTTATTAACAGGCCAATCACATCACATTGTTCAAATCACATTAGTTCCAAATTATACAGCCAAATTTTAAAATTTTGGGGGGTACCCATACATCAAGCTCCGCACGAGTCCAAAATTCCAGATGACTCCAGACATCACTTATTTGCTGCTTTTATTAAACAGTTCCATCCAAGGTACGGCTGTACTTTAAAGGTAAAGGTAAAGGGACCCCTGACCATTAGGCCCAGTCGTGGCCGACTCTGGGGTTGCGGCACTCATCTCGCTTTATTGGCCGAGGGAGCCGGCGTACAGCTTCCGGATCATGTGGCCAGCATGACAAAGCCACTTCTGGCGAACCAGAGCAGCGCACAGAAACGCCGTTTACCTTCCCACCGGAGCTGTACCTATTTATCTACTTGCACTTTTGACGTGCTTTCGAACTGCTAGGTTGGCAGGAGCGGGGACCAAACAACGGGAGCTCACCCCGTCGCAGGGTGTAGGTGAAGATACTTGGGAAATGGGTGAGATGCGTGAAATCACCTAAGGCCTGGCTGAGAGATGTGAAGAGGTCAAGTACAACTTTTTACAGACAACTCGCAACTTATGTGAGGGTTGTACTCCATCTGAGATTTGGCATGTTCCCATAAGATCTTGATGGAGCCTCTCAGAGCCCAATAAACAAGGCAGAGGCGGAGCCCAGTAAACGATAATTTCTTGCCCGCTCTCTATTTTATAGCGATCCGTGTAAAGCTGTGATTGCATAAAGAAAGCAGCATAAGCTCTGAGTCTTCACATGTGAAAGTATGCCTTCTAGATATTGAAAGAGAATAAATAAACCTTCCATTTTTCCTGGCATGGCTAATAATCCGTATGACTTGGAGCCTGTCATGAACACTTCTAAACATCCAGCTAACAATCCTTTCAGCCCTTCTTTATTACCTCTGTATTTTTCCATGACTCCCTCCAGGAAGGGATTAATATCGCAGAAGTCCCAGATCTTCCACTTCAGGGCAATAGGAAAAGCCACAGGAGGATCCTCTAAGTTCTCCTTCTCCTTAGACCTGGGAGGAGAAGAACAAAGTCAAGCCACCACCCTTCCAATGCAAGGAGCTTTCTGAGAAGACAGGTGTCTCATCCTGATGATAAAGGCATGATGGATGTACGTTTATCCTGAAGACTTGGGAGCAGGTTTTTTCCTATGGCAAAAGGGAGCATCTAGAGAGCACCTAACAAGTTGAAGGAAAACTGACACTCACTTGCTTCCAAAATATACTGAAGGAAATATATGAATATGAGACTAAAGGTAAATAATAAATAAATATTTTATTATTTATACCCCGCCCATCTGACTGGGTTGTCCCTGCCACTCTGGGTGGCTTCCAACATATATAAAAACATAGTAAAACATGAAACCTTTAAAAATTTCCCTATACAGAGCTGCTGGGATGGCTTTTGTAAATCCAGGAATGTCCCTGGTTTCTGCTTTCCTGGTTTCTAGTTTCAAGCTTTCCACACCTTGCCCCTCTTATAAAGAAGAAGCTGATATATGCAAATTATTTTTGTGAAGAAAAGTGAACAATACTGGGTCTTTACGGAGTGATTTTAGGACTACAATGGGCCCTTCCTTAGGGCCAATGGTTAACTCGCCTTTCCTCTTCACAGACTCTCTGACCATTGACTACAACGGGCATTTCTGAAATATAAGGAAGTTCAGAATGCTTTAGAATGGCTTTTGCAATTAACATAAACGTATTTTAGCACAGCGGTTATATTATAAAAATGGTGAAAATATTAGAAATTAAAGCAGTATTTTCTAAACATGGAAGATTCTCAAAATTCGCGAGTGTTTGAATATGTTGCAGTTGTTGGGGGGGGGGACAAGGCTCTCAGCGCCTACTCTTCACGATGGCTGGGTCAAAGGCGGTGGTGCCTCTGAAATCACAGGAGGGGAGTGTCCTCTGTTGCTCGGATCCTGATCACGAGTTTCCCACAGGCATTTGGTTAAGCACTGTGAAAACAGGATGGTGGACTAGATGGGCCACTCGCCTGATCCAGCAGGGCCCTTTCTCACCTTCTTATGTCTGAGGAAGAACCTGCAGAAGCCAGAAATACACTGGATATTTAAGGGTAAGTTATAGTGAAGATATTTACAAGCCCCTTTGGAATGTCCCCCTCTTTTTGTATCAATTGCAGAGTAAATGAATCCATTACAGAGAAAGGCCTTCAGATATATGCAATGGAGGGGAACGAGGAATGGCTTCCTTCCCACGATTGTAGAGGAGACCAATAACTACAAATGACTATGAAAATGTGTCCCTATTTTTGTCTGTGATCTTGTGAAATGGATGATGGAGTCCTAAGCTATCTCTGGAAGGAGGAACTGGAGAGTGAGGTTCTTACTCTTAATCTTGTGAAATTGAAACCTTGTGAAATGGACGATGGAGCCCTAAACTATTTCTGGAAGGAGGAACTGGAGAGTGAGGTTCTCACCCGTTAAACAGGAACTTTTGTAGCATCAGAATAAGGCATGGATTTTTCCATCACTTACCTCTGCAAGAAGCTTCTGATATCCTGGAAGGAAAGAAAGAAAAAGATATCCATGGAGCCATTTCTTCACAGAGTGCTGCGGTCAGTTATAAATACTAAGCAGCTGAAGTGGTGAGAGGTTAGCCAAGCACAAAAGACCCCCAATAAAATATGCAGTGCCATGTAATTTGAAATAACCATCAGATGGCAAAAGTCAGCCACTCCAGTGATGACGAATAAAAGGTCCCTTTCTTCCCTTTTGGCCAAGTCACCCAAACACCTGAGAGATTCAGTCCCACCTCCCTGATTTGCCATTTTGCCTGCAGCGCATGCTGGTTCCGTGTTCACATGCAACTAATCAGTTCACTGCTATGTACATCCCACACTCAATCATATCCTATGAACCACCCTGAGACCTGTGGGTATAGGGTGGTACACAAACTTATTTTAATAATAATGATAATAATAATAATAATAATATTAGGTCACCCCCTTTCTGGCAGGACCCAAGACAGCATCTGAACAAAAAAATGTTGCAGTGCCAATTTGGAATGCCTGTGTTGGAGGCAGTATCGGTTGTATTCAACTAGCTTTTACTCAGACACACTGAAATTAATGAACCTAAGATAGTCATCCCCACTAATAGAATACAGAGCTCTGTTTGCTTGTGGGCTTCCCAGAGACCTTGGTTGGCCAATGAACAGGAAGCAGGACAGAAAGGGCCTGTGGTTTGATGTAGTAAAAATATTGGGGGGTGGGCAGGTAAGTTCCGCCCCACATAATCAATCACAAGATGCAGTACACACACCCCATTTCAAAACAAATGTCCATTATTGGGGGGGGGCTGGTCCTCTCAAATATTTCATTGGGGTGTCAAGGGACCTCAGCCCCTCAGAGTAGGCTCCTGTGCCAGGGCTGACACCTTTTACCATTCATGTACGGCTTCTTTCTCTGACAACAGTATTTTTATGTGGGGAAGGGCTAAGAAATGCTTGCAGTCTGAAGCAGCACACTTCACCCTCTCACATCAGGATGAGGCCTCACCTGCAGGAGTTCACTCGCTGGTTCCTGAAGCTTCTTCTCCATCTCCCGAATGGCACTATCAAAAGCGGAGAGTTCCCTGGAGAGTCTGGCCAAGTGCTCCTCCCTTTTCTTGGCGATCTCCTTTTCCACCTCTTCCATCTGGGCCAGAAGAAGCTTCTCTTGTTCTTCCAGAAACTGGTGCATTTGCCTGATCTCAGCCGCCAACTTCCCCTTCTCTGCTTCCATTTGCTTCTGCAGCAGCAAAAAGAGAAAGAGGAGGGGAACAGCAGGCCTAAATCAGGCATAATTTTGCAGGATGAAGAGGCCAGATATCAGAATTCACTTGGAAGGGCATGTCTGACATTTTAGAGAGATTTAAGACTACAGCACTTTTTCAAATAACAATGGTGCTTACAAGCAGGTCTTGGCTTTCCTTTTCTGCATCTGCTTTAAACATCAGAATTTTCTCTCTCTCCTTCCTCACATTGTCTAGGCAGCTGCTGATCCGATCCTGAAAAGAAAAGAAAATCCCAGCGGGGTTGCTTTTTCTTTCCCTTTTTTGAGTAATATCAGGCAACTGAATCATATGCTTGCTCCCTGCCCCACATTCCCGGGTCCTTCCGGAGGTTCCCCTTCATTCCTGCCCCCTGCCTTGCCCCACCTTCCAGTTCTAGGAGCCTTCACTGGGAGCTGCTTCCAGAGGAAGAACTGTGGGGAGGGACTCCAATATGCTGCAGGGGGACAAAGAGGGAAATTCATCCCTCGAAAGATGATGAAACGTTTATCAACTAGTGTTTTCAGAAGTTTCACAGGGCTGCACAAACGCTCCTGCTAGAGGGGGTGGGGAGAATATATTATTTCAAGAGTATCTTGGCATCATTCCTGCCTTGCAGGCGGTTGGACTAGATGACCCTTGGGTCCCTTCCAACTCTATGATCTTGCAGGCCTGGCTTGCCTACAGCTATTCCATCCCCCAAGCAAATCCAGAGCAGAGGCATAGCATGGGCCAGCCTGGGGGGCGCCTGCCGTGAGCTGTTGCATCTTTCATGCAACACCTTCCATCTGTAGGGCAGGTAAGAAGGACTGACAGGCTGGCCCCCACTGCTTTTGCAAGTCTCAGAAAGCGGTGCTGGGCTCGCAGTGTGCTCTGAGACTTGCACCCCTCAAAGCAAGGCAGCATCGGCCACGTTGGCTGGCCAAGCTCCCCACTGCATGGCCGAGCAGGTGGTGCAATGCCCCCCCTCTTAGCCCCAGTTACTGGGGGTCGCTCCACCGGCACAACTTGTTCTCACGGTCAAAGTGCGGCACGTCCCGGGCACCAGCAAGGAACGCTCCGCCACTGATCCAGAGTGTTTTCCTACCTTGTACTCCTTGGACGCCTCCTCTATAGGAATCACCTCGTGGCTTTTGTGCTCCTTGGCTTTGTCACAAACCAGACAGATGGGGGCTTCATCCTCCTTGCAGAACAGCTTCAGGGGCTCCTGGTGCTTCTCACAAACTCTCCCCTTTCCTTTGGCCTCCATTTTCCCGCCCAGAAACCTGAATTTCTTGGCTATTTCCACAAAACTTGTCAGCTGCTGGTTTGGCCTGACGCTGCCTTGCTCCACTGTTTCCCTGCACTGAGGGCAGGAAGCCTCTCCCTCGGATTTCCCCCAATACTGGGTCAGGCAGGCTCGGCAGAAGTTGTGCCCGCACTCCGGGATGATCACTGGATCCTGGAAATACTACAGGCAGATGGAGCAAGTGGCTTCCTTGCGGAGACCCCCGACAAAAAGACTTCCAAAAGCAGCCCCGGCCAACGCCCCAGGGAGAGTTGGTCTCGTTTTCGCTTTTCCTTCTGCAAATGGGTGTGTTTCCTTTCCAGGAAATTCAGATTCAATGAGTCCAGATCTCTGCTGATATGGAGCTGGGAAGTTGGCTGGAGCAGAGAGCCTCTTTCGTGTAGAGGAAATTACCGTACTTTTTGCTCCATAAGACTCACTTTTTCCCTCCTAAAAAGTAAGGGGAAATGTGTGTGTGTTTTATGGAGCGAATGCAGGCTGCACAGCTATCCCAGAAGCCAGAACAGCAAGAGGGATCTCTTCTGGGATTCAGAATTGTGGTTTTTTTTGTTTTCCTCCTCCAAAAACTAGGTGTGTCTTTGTGGACTGGTGCGTCTTATAGAGCGAAAAATATGGTAATTTCTTTATTTTAAAAGGAGTGCTCTGGGCGGCTGCTCGTTTAAGGAACCATTTCCAGTGAGAGCTGGAGAGATGTATGGTTGTATTTTCCCTAACTTCACATGAGCCTCAGACTACTTTGAAAACCTAACTCCATTTCCCACGCAAACTGCTCCATTTCCAGCTCTTAGCCTCAATGTAAAGAGGAGAAGCAGCCCAACTCTCCATCACGGTGGCTATTTTTAGTGATTTTGGACAAAATCACCAGCCGCACTGATAATGTGAAAAAACACTGCCCCCCCAGGTGAACACTGGGATTGCACGGCATTTTTAGCAATATGAGAAAATGGGGTCCTTCATAATCAAAACATGACTGGGTCATTTTTAATCTGCTGTGAAGACCCAGTGAAGCTGAAAGGAGGGAGAGTCAGGGCAGACCAAAGGAAGGGCTTCTCTTCACACCGGATTTTGTGGGAATCTGATTAATTTTGCCATGTGCAGAAGGGCTTGAGGGTGACATGAGGGAGGGGATCCCAGAGACAGAGGCTGACAAGTGGGCCGATGCCTGGAAAAACAAACTCAGGCACTCTTTGGGAAAAGGTGAGCGATGGGGAGGCCTGGTAAGAGTTATAGAAAATGTGGCAAAAGTGGACAGGAATACGATTCTCTCCCTCGTAGGCTGTGAGCTAAAGTTCTTGTATGTGCCAAATGCTGTTACGTTCCTAATTTTGGTGCCTTTCCATAGGAAAAGCCTCCTGTTTTGGAAGGTTTGTAATGCTTGATGCTTTTATTATGTTTTTAGATGTGCTGTAAGTCACCCAGAGTGGCTGAGGAAACCCAGCAGATGGTTGGGGTATTACTATTATATTATTACTTTAAAAGTGTGCCCTAAGGTAAAGGTAAAGGGACCCCTGACCATTAGCTCTAGTTGTGGCCGACTCTGTGGTTGTGGCGCTCATCTCGCTTTATTGGCCAAGGAAGCCGGTGTACAGCTTCCGGGTCATGTGGCCAGCATGACTGAGCCGCTTCTGACGATATCACAGCAGCGCATGGAAACACAATTTACCTTCCTGCTGGAGCGGTACCTATTTATCTACTTGCACTGGTGTGCTTTCAAACTGCTAGGTTGGCAGGAGCAGGGACCGAGCAACAGGAGCTCACCCCGTTGTGGGGATTCGAACCGCCAACCTTCTGATCGGCAAGTCCTAGGCTCTGTGGTTTAACCCACAGCGCCACCCGCGTCCAAAAGTGTGCCCTACTCAAAGGTAAGAGTTTGCAGGCTAAACACACAGCGCTTGATCTAACGCCAACGACATAATCTCCCACACCCGCCTTTAACTGATGATTAAGTGGGAAGAGAAAGAGAGGCGAATGCTTTTAATATTTATGGGCAGAGCCTTGATCATTTTGAAACGTCTGAGAAATAAGATTCTGACTGACTGGAGGTTCTAGTCTATGGAAGGGGGCGAAATAAGTGAGGGACAAAGCACATGGGTTGTCTACAGGGCCGTTTTAAGCATATCTGGCACACGGTGCAAAGATCCCTCCGGTGCCCCCGCCCCACCCTGTTTCCCAGACTTGTCGACCCTTTATTTAGGGAGAGAACACCAGCAGAAGCGGAGGAAGGCTCAGCAGCTGGAGGGCGGCTCCTCCGGCAGGGAAGAGGCGGAGGCGCCTCCCGGCTCAGCTAGCCGATTCGTGCTGCGGTGTCCACGGCAGGCGGAGGATCTGGGTGGGTGCTGCTTCGGTGCAGCGTGGCAGAGGCGGGCAAGGGTGGCGAGCTGATCCACCTCAACGCGTTGGGCAAGCGAGCCCACCAAGCGAGAAGGCCTGCGCCGAGCGAAGACATGTGTGCCGCTCCCGCTGAGCGTCAGCTTAGTTTCCCCCCTTTTAGCCTTCTGGCGCCCTGCAGAATTCGTTGCCTGCAGGCTAAAAGGGTAAAAATGGAGTCGACGCTCGGCAGGAACGGCGCACTCACCCTCGCTCACTCAGCGCGCTCCTTCGGTGTTCCCCAGACTCTCGCCTGGTGTCCTCCAGAACTTGGTGCCCTGCGCCACTAGTGTGTATGGGTAAGACGCCCCCAGTTGTCTAGTCAGAAGAGATTTAGTTGACCACATGAACCACCATATGAAAGAAGGTTCAAAACCTGGGTAGATATAATACAGTGGTACCTCCAGTTATGAACTTAATTCATTCCGGAGATCCATTCTTAACCTGAAACCGTTCTTAACCTGATGCCGTGCTTTCACTAATGGGGCCTCCTTGCAACCCGGGGCAAAGTTTGCTACCAGGAGCAACTACTTCCAGGGTAGCGGAGCTCGTTACCCGAAGCATTTGCAAGGAGGACAGTACGTAACTCGAGGTTCCACTGTATATGCATTTGCATTTACAGAATCTGGGCGCGAACCGTTGTGTCGAATGACAGCCTCTACGCTGTCTTGGCAGTGAATCTTTCCTCCTGAGCAACCAATAAATGAAATCTGGGTGTCAGATCAAAGGAATTTCTACCTTGAGCTTCGGTCGTTGTCTCAAGGGCTGTTTGCACACATGCGTGTTCATTGCATGCTTCCTCAGCGCTCGATATCTGGCAGCTTAACACGCAAACTGACTCCACAGGGAAGCATAGTGTCAGGGGTGGTGTGCAAGTGGCTCTTGTGGCGACTGATTCATCACAAGCCTCCATGAGACGCTGCCGTCGTCCAGTGAGGGACAGACCTCTGTGAAGCAGCTTCAAGTACCTGGATTTCCTTTAAGGCTGTGGCTCTAAGCATATTTATTTGGGAACAAGTTCCATTGTGGGAAGGGGACAGAGAAAAGGGACAGCCCACGCCAATGTCTATGGAGGGTGGGGCAAATAGTCCCAAGATCTTAATGCTCCCACTTTAATTAATTGTGAGTTGGGCAGGTGAGTTTTTAACCAAAGCTGGCAAAGTGCACTGTGTTTGTGAGAGACAGCTGCCTTGATGTGTCGTTGGGTCACTAGACGTGGGAACTACAATGTCTACTGTGCATGCATGAGATGAGAATGAATTCACTGTAGGTTCCTGTGGAACGCCCTCCCATCAGCTGTCAAACAGATAAACAACCACACAATATTCTGGAGACATCTGAAGGCAGCCCTGTATCGGGAAGTTCTTAATGTTTGACGTTTTACTGTGTTTTTATATGTGCTATAAGCTGCCCAGAGTGGCTGGGGAAACCAAGACAGATGGGTGGGGTATAAATAATAAAATAAAATAATTATTCTGAGACTGGAATAATGCGAGTCAGGACTGGAAGTTTCAACGGATAATGTGAGGTAGGCAAACCAGTTCCTTGAGTTGGAACCTGCCTGGTCCCACGGGGAGCAGTTCTCTCACACTCCTTCTCCCAGAGAGACCCTTATGGATCCATAACTGCTTGGTTTCTGCTCACTGCAGACAGAGCTGCATGGGCCTGTCTATTAACTACAAAGCCCCTAAGAGAAAATAATTGTATACATGGGAATCTACCACCCCCCCCCCGAAATTCCCTAGATTGTCTCTGTTCTCTCCTCAGAGCTTGTCAGTGGTGATGTTCTTGGGGTCTGCATTCAAAGGCAAAATCACATAAAGGCAGGAAGACCCCCAGAAATGCCTTCTGCAACCTTCCTAGAGGGCAGTAAGGAAGGCGGAGGAAAACCCAGGGCCAAAACAGTTTAAGCCCCCTCTGCCTTGCTTTCCGCCCTCTGGAGGCTCTTGTGAGATATCGCATGGCCCCTTCTGAGTGTTACTTCCAAGCCTTGCGCCATCTTGATAATTTTGTTTTGACGAAGCATGAAAGGCAGGGATCGTGCAACTAAGCTGCGTGCAGATTTTGGGCCACTTTGGATATAGAGATTTTACTGAAATGCCACATAAGCTTCCCTGAGCAACAGCAACGAAGAGGGGATTTTGGTTCTTGCATCTCCACAGCCAGTGAAGGTCTTGGGGGAGGGAAAGGGAAACGGAAAACAGAACGGAGGCTGAGGGAGGTTTTAAGCGATGCCTATTCAGAATTTTATTCAGAAGTGTTGAGCATATTCTCCATAGAAAGCTGTAAGTCAGACTTCACTGAGTTTCAGGAGGCTGGAAAAAGTACTACATCAGAACAGGCATGAGGGTAGGGGTGCTTTTATGTTTATTATTAGTCTGCTTCTTTCCCCCTTTGCCCCTCCTGCACCAACTGAAGCAGTTGATTCCCAAGGGAGACCATGAGGGAAAGACAACAGGCAGGTTTCAGGACTGACAGGAAACCCAACCAATCGGTGCCATTTACAAAAGCAGCCTGAGAAAAGAGAGTTGTACCATGATGGACACTCGGGTCAGCCAATCACTGTTCTCCCAATACGACCGCCCCTTTAGTGCCTCTAAGATAAGAGAGAACTTAGATTGAAGATGTCATGATATGTATCTGCTTGTCTGTCTCTACCCTCAGAGAGTGCTAAGTGGCCTTTGGCAGACACATAAAACAAAGGCTGGAGGGTCTCTCCTGAGGAGGCGGCTGCTGGAAATACGCGGAGAAGGGCTGCTGTATCAGCATCGTAAATGGACACCCGTCTCCCTTCACAGTTCAGGGCCACTCGGACCCTCTTGGGCTCCTTACGGGGGGAGCAGAAGTTGTACCTACCGCCCCACTTTCCCATACCCCAGATCCCTTCAATAGGACCAAAAGAGAACTTGCCCTTCCTCTTCACAGACTTTCTGGCAACCCCCACGGCCCATTCCTCCCCTCTTTTCACAATGACTTCCCAGAAATGTCGGCCTGATGTGAAACCCTCACATCCCAGCACATAGCCATGTGTGTCAAATCTCTCAGGGTTGTCTGGCAGGTTTTGATAGAAGTCTCCCTGTCTCACACTCTTTCGATCCTCAGACAGGATGAGCCATGGATTTGCTGTGTCTGGATCCAAAGTTATGTTTTCTGTGGGGGCAGAGGAGGAAAGAAAAGAGAAACCACATCAACTGGGGAGCTGACTTTGCTTTAGACAGAAATGTAATTCCCTCTGAAATGAACAGGGACTCAGTTAACTGTGTTCAAGAGTAGGATGCTCCACAAGTTCTTAATAATAATTATTGAAACATCTGTATGGTTTTGGGGGAGTCGTGCCATCAAAAGGAACCCTCCTATTTTCTGGTAATGAAATCACTGTTCACAGAAACCTTACACCAGCCCTGTAAGTAAGGTCAACTTTATTATGCCCATTTTTCAGACGGGAGGACTGAGGCTGAGAGTGGCCTCTCACCCCCAAAGCTCATGGCAGAAGGCGTCATCAAAGCAGGGACTCCCTGATTCACAGCTCAATCTTTTCCCTCACACCACACTAAGCTTGAAATGCCAGGTAAATCAGCAGGCCACAGCAGAGAACACACCCTTCTCATGGCAAGCACCAAAGTTCAGTTATGTATTTAAAGGATGTTTTACCCCACCTTTCCAGGCAGTTTATAACAAGAAAAAACACTGACACCCATAAAATTGTCTCTATGCTCTGCTGCTTATGAAAGCGACTAGTCTCCCTTGACCCTCTCTGTGTGAAATGACCTTCTTGGGGCTCTGAGAGCGAATCGGGGGGGGGGGGGCTCTGTTTTGATGAGCAGACGTTGTCAGGCAGGCTGCCTCTCTCTGCAGATGCCAAGACAGTTGACTTGCCTGTTGGGAATGTTGAAGCTCTGCTCATCTCATTGATATTGGTAATGAAACTCAAATAGGACAAAAATGCATTCTCCTCCAATGATATCCTTCAAAAGATCGTTTTAATGAAGGCCTGGCACCTTCGTTATACACATTTAAGTGCCAGGCAAAAACATTCCTCTTTAACCTTTGGCTGATTGACATCTGATGCCCTTTTAAAATGTGAATTGGGAGAGTGTAACAACCTAAGTAAGGGACATGGGGGGTGCTGTGGTCTAAACCACTGAACCTCTTGGGCTTGCCGATCAGAAGGTTGGCGGTTCGAATCCCCACGATGGGGTGAGCTTCCATTGCTCGGTCCCAGTTCCTGCCAACCTAGCAGTTTGAAGGCACGCCAAAAAGTGCAAGTAGATAAATAGGTACTGCTCCTACAGGAAGGTAAACGGCGTTTCCATGTGCTGCTCTGGTTTCGGTGTTCTGTTCCAACCAGAAGTGGGTTAGTCATGCTGGCCACATGACCTGAAAAAACTGTCTGCGGACAAACACCGGCTCCCTTGGCGTGTAAAGCGAGGTGAGCGCAGCAACCCTAGAGTCATTTGCGACTGGACTTAACTCTCAAGGGTCCTTTACCTTTACCACCCTAATTTATCACTTCCTGAAAGTGACAGAAAACCTGTAAGGCAGATGTGGAAAGTGCTAACTGGGGGGGAATAAGGCCTGGACTGAAGAGCTGCAATGACCTCATCTTTTGAGAAGCAGATTCCATTTCTCCCAAAATTATGCCACTATTCGACCCTGAAATTTACCTTTTTGCAGCTCAAGTCCAGATTCCAGAGTGTCTGGCAAAGAAAAGGGAACAGAGATTTAGCATCACACCATCACCCTGGTAACTAATCTGGTAATGACAATATGAGCTCATGCAATTATAGCTGGGGAAGCCAGAGTGGTGAACTTTAGGTATTGTGGACTACAGTTCCCATCATCCCTAAGCATCGGCCATGGCAGCTGGAGCTCATGGGAGTTGCCATTTAAAATGTCTAAAACCCACCAGGCTGCCTATACCTGCATATGCCAGGGCAGGGGCGATGCCAAGATTCAGGCCTGCTCAGACCTGAGAGGAGAAGGACCCCCAGAAAATCTCCCCATGAGCAACAATCTTGAGGAGATGTTGTTATTTTTATTATTATTATTATTATTATTATTATTATTATTATTCCCCACCCAGCCACTCTGCGTGGCTCACAGCATATACAGTGGTACCTCAGGTTACATATGCATCAGGTTACATACGCTTCAGGTTACAGACTCCGCTAACCCAGAAATAGTGCTTCAGGTTAAGAACTTTGCTTCAGGATGAGAACAGAAATCGTGCTCCGGCGGCACGGCAGCAAATTAAGTACTTAACAAATTAAGTACTTAACCCGAGGTACCACTGTATTGAAACACAGTAAAAAATCAAACATTAAAAACTTCCTGATACAGGGCTGCCTTCAGTTGTCATCTAAAAGTGAGATAGTTGTTTATCTCCTTGACATCTGAAGGGAGGGCGTTCCAGATGGTGGGTGTCACTACTGAGAAGGCCCTGTGGCCCTCACTTCTCACAGGGAGGGAACCTCCAGAAGGCCCTCGGCGCTGGACCTCAGTGTCCGGGCTGAATGATGAGAGTGGAGACGCTCCTTCAGGTATACTGGGCCAAGGCCATTTAGGACTTTAAAGGTCAGCACCAACACTTTGACTTGTGCTCAGAAACGTACTGGGAGCCAATGTAGATTTTTCAGGACCAGTGTTATATGGTCTCAGTATCCCGTCCCAGTCACCAGTATAGCTGCTGCATTTTGGATTACTGTAGTTGTAGTTTCGGGGTCACCTTCAAAGGTAGCCCCATGTACAGTGCATTGCAGTAGTCCAAGCGGGAGATAACTAGACCATGGCAAGACAGCCTGCGGGCAGGTAGTGCCTCAGCCTGTGTACCAGATGGAGCTGGTAGCCAGCTGCCCTGGCTACCCTCTCCTGCATTCTTAGCCAGCTGCTTCTCTGCACACCCCTCTCGTGCTCCTTGTCCCTTCTGTGTTTTCCTCCTCTAAAAACCTTGTTTTCCTCCTCTAAAAACCATGTGCGTGTTATGGTCAGGTGCGTGTTATAGAGCGAAAAATACGGTACATTGGCTCCCAGTATGTTTCCGAGCACAATTCAAAGTGTTGGTCCTGACCTTTAAAGCCCTAAACGGCCTTGGTCCAGTATATCTGAAGGAGCGTCTCCACCCCCATCGTTCTACGCGGACACTGAGGTCCAGCACCGAGGGCCTTCTGGCGGTTCCCTCACTGCGAGAAGCCCAAGTTACAGGGAACCAGGCAGAGGGCCTTCTTGGTAGTGGCGCCTTCCCTGTGGAATGCCCTCCCACCAGATGTCAAAGAGAACAACTACTACCAGACTTCTAGAAGACATCTGAAGGCAGCCCTGTTTAGGGAAGCTTTTAATGTTTGATGTATTATAGTATTTTAATATTTTTTGGAAGCCGCCCAAAGTGGCTGGGGAGGCCCAGCCAGATGGGCGGCGTATAAATAATAAATAATTATTATTATTATGGCCCCACAAGAGGCTCTCACAGCCTACTAAGCAATGCAGAGGGCTTTAAAGCGATTTCCGTGGAGGGATTAAAAGCACCATTTCTCAGAAGAGCCTCCACATCCCAACAAGTAATTGTTTCCTCCCCACTTCCTATTTATGTATTCGTGATCCCCATCAAGCTGTGACTGTGTGAGTAAAATTAGCGTACGTTGTGAGTCATGTGTATACGCAAGGGTGGCATCTGGATACTGAAAGAGGATAAATACATAAACCTTTCATTTTCCTGGCATTGCTAATATTACATATGACCTGGACACTTTCATGAACACTTCTAAACATCCATTAAACAATCCTTTCACCCCTTCTTTATTACCTCTGAATTTTTCCATGACTCCCTCCAGGAAGGGATTCATATCACAGAAGTCCCAGATCTTCCACTTCAGGGCAGGAGGAAAAGCCACAGGAGGATCCTCTAAGTTCTCCTTCTCCTGAGACCTGGGAGGAGAAGAACAAAGTCAAGCCACCAGCCTTCCAATGCAAGGAGCTTTCTGACAAGGCAGGTGTCTCATCCTGATGATAAAGGCACCATGGATATATCATGAAGACTTGGGAGCAGAGTTCTTTCTATGGCAAAAAGGAGCATCTAGCTGACGTGTGGATCTAGAAAGCATCTAAGAAGTTGACGGAAACCCGACACACACCTGCTTCCATAGTACATGGAAGGTAATATATGGAGATAAGACTGAATGTATGCAAATAAATTCTTTAGAAGAAAATAATAACAATACAAGGTCCTTGGCAAGAGATCTAGAACTGCATCAGTTTTAGCGAAGCATTTCAAATGATTAAAGTTATTAATACTTTTTAGCCCTGTGGTTACATTTAAAGTGGGGAGAAATATTAGAAATTAAAGCTGCATTTTCTAAACATGGAAGATTTAAAAAATATATTGAAGTCATTTGGAGAACAAAGCTCTCAACGCTTATTGGCCACGATAGCTGGGTCAAAGGCAGTGGTGCCTCTGAACCACAGGAGGGGAGTGTCCTCTGGGGTCGGATCCTGCTCGTGGGTTTCGCACTGACATCTGGTTAGTCAAATATGTCAAATATTTAAGGGTAAGTTATAGTGAAGATATTTACAAGCACCTTTGGGGTGTCCTCCCTTTTCTGTAATTATTACACAGTAAATGAATCAATCAGGGAAAAGGGAGAAATATGTAACGGAGGAGAATGAGGAATGGCTTCCTTCCTATGATTGTAGATGGGACCAATAGCTACAAATGACTAGCAAAATGTGTCCCTATTTTTGTCCGTGATCTTGTGAAATGGACGATGGAGTCCTAAGCTATCTCTGGAAGGAGGAACTGGAAGTGAGTTTCCCACCCATTAAACTGGAACATTCGTAGCATCAGAATAAGGCAGGGTTTTCCCATCACTTACCTCTGCAAGAAGCTTCCAATATCCTGGAAGGAAAGAACGAAAGATGTCAGTGGAGCCACTTCTGGAGTCAGTTATAAATACTAAGCAGCTGAGTGGCAACTGCTGGGAATCACAGGTTTGGAGAGCACTATTGTTTTTTAGGCTTCTCAGAGACCTCTGGTTGGCCAATGCGAGGACACAATGCTAGAATGAAGGGGCCTGTGGTTTGATCTAGCAGGGCCCCTTTTCTGACCCCAGGACTGACGCCTTTCACCCTTCATGTACTGTTTTCCTTGCAGCAGCTTTTTTTTTAGGGTGGGGGCTAAGACATGTTATCCTCCTGCCTGTAATTTGAAGCAGCACACTCCACCCTCTTGCATCAGGATGAGGCCTCACCTGCAGGAGTTCACTCTCTGGTTCCTGAAGCTTCTCCTCCATCTCCCGGATGAGGCTGTCAAGAGAGGAGAGTTCCCTGGAGAGTCTGGCCAGGTGCTCCTCCCTTTGGGCTGCAATCTCCTTCTCCACTTCTGCCATCTGGGCCAGAAGAAGTTTCTCCTGTTCTTCCAGAAACTGGCGCAGTCGCCTGAACTCAGCCACCATCTTTTCCCTCTCTGCACCTGTTTGTTTCTGCAGCAAAGAGGTTGAAAGAAGAGAAGAGTGGGCCAAAATCAGGCATCTAGTCTGCTCTTGCAGGATGAAGAGGCCAGTTATCCCAATTCCCTTGTAAGGCCACTTCTGACATATTCAGCAGAGAAAGAACTTCGTAAAAATTTACAAGCCCACCCCCTCCTTTAAATGATCTTTCATGCTCTCTAAGAGATCAGACTGTTCTAAAATAAACCTCTTTCTGTATTTCGTATTCATTTCCCCAGATTTTGATTCAAGACTGCAGAACTTATTCCCTTTCAAGTAAGAATGGTGCTTACAAGCAGGTCTTGACTTTCCTTTTCTGCAGCTGCTTTAAATTCCAGAATTTTCTCTCTCTCCTTCCTCACATTGTCTAGGCAGTTGCTGATCTGATCCTGAAAAGAAAACAAAATATAAAAGTTTGGTTCCTTTTTTTCTTCATCTTAACAGCAAAGTTGAACCATATGCTTGCTCCCTGCCCCCAAAACTGCCCCTTCCCAACTCAGGGATTCCTAAGGGAGCTGCTCCAGAGGAGGAGCTGTGCCTGAGTTACTCCTGCACTGTAATCTCCCGAGTTACTCCTGCACTCCTGTTACTCCTGCACTGTAATCCCCTGAAAGGAAAAGAGAAATGTTTATCGAACAGAGTTTCAGAAGTTTAGTTTTAGAAGGCTGCACAAAAGCTCCTGCTGGCGAGTGACTCTTTGGCTGCCTGAGGGGAGAATACCTTAAAGCGTTTCCTTGCACGACCCCCTTCTCTGTTGCTAATTCACCCTCATCATCCCCAAAGGAAACCCAGAGAGATTTCTTACCTTGTACTCCTGCGACGCCTCCTCCAGAGGAACCACCTCGTGGCTTTTGTGCTCCTTGGATACATTACACACCACACAGATGGGGCTTTGGTCCTCCTGGCAGAAGAGCTTCAGGGGCTCCTGGTGCTTCTCGCAGACGCTTCTTTTTCCTTCGGCCTCATTTTTTCCGCCCAGATGACTGAATTTCTTGGCTATTTCCACAACATTTGCCAGCTGCTGGTTTCGGGTGATGCTGCTTTGCTCCACCCTTTCTCTGCACTGAGGGCAGGAAGCCTCTCCCTCGGATTCCCCCCAGCACTGGATCAGGCAGGATCGACAGAAGTTGTGCCCGCATTCATGAATGATCACCGGATCCCTGAAATACTCCAGGCAGATGGGGCAAGTGGCTTCCTCGCAGAGATCCCGGACGGGACCCCGAGCGGCAGCCATGGCGGAGTCACCAGGAAGAGAGAGTTGGTTTCATTTTCTCTCTTATCCGTCTGCAAATGGGCGTGTTTCCTTTCCAGGAAATTTAGACCTGATGGCTCGGGATCACAGCTGCCTGAAGAGAGGGGGAGTTAGCAGGGACACAGAGTCTCTGGGGCGTGGGAATTTATATATTAAAAAGAAAGGGGATAAATCCTGGCTACCGATTTAAGGAGCCATTTCCCAAGGATAGGTGGAGGGAAGCGAGTTTTTTATGAGCTTCATGTCAGTGTCAGTTTTATTTGGAAACCAGTGAATGAGTCTGAATCTTGCAAGCCCCTCCCACCCAATCGCTCAAACTCACACGCCCTTTTCCAGCTGCAAGACAGAAAAGTTCAGACTCCGAGGAGCAGCGCAGCCGGAGCCCAACCCCCCCCCCCCCCTGCGATGCACATTCCCACGGGACAAATGAACACGAATCTGCAGCCCCCGAGAACATGGGATGGAGGCTGGGGAATTTCTAAGCTGTTCTCCAGCTCCAGCGTCACGTTGCAAATATGGGGTTTCTGCTTGGCTCAGCTGCCCCATCTTATTTTTTCGTCCCTTGGGGTTTGCTTGGCCTCTGAGAGAAAGAAGCCTGATAAAACAAGGAGAAAGTAAGGGCAGAACCAAATAATCTATGACACAGTTGGTGGGGTAGTTAACTGTTTTTATTTATTCACTTGATTTAGGGTGGCAGCTGACCTCCCAACCCCCCTGTCTGCACCCATGGCAGACACCATTGCGGGAGAAAGACAAGAAAGCAGGGGTCATGGCAGAACCCAAACTGGATTTAAATCCCCCTTCAGAGCTTCACTGTTGACACAGGAATACCTGAACATGAGCTGCAACATGAAAGAACTTCGCAAGGAGGGCTTGGGAGCACATCTCTGAAGAGGGCTTGGCAACATGGTCCAGATGCTGAGAAAATGGATAGGGAGATCTTTCGTGATCTTAGCTCCTGGAGGGATCCAATGAAACGCAAGGAGAGCTGGAGGGGCTGCTGCAGGAGGCTTTGGGCTGAGAAAATCTGGTGTTTTTTAGATACAGTGGTACCTTGGTTTACAACAGTAATCCGTTCTGGAGGTCCATTCATAAACCAAAACAGGTTGTAACCCAAGGCGCGCTTTCGCCAATGGGGCCTCCAATTTTTTTTTGTCAGTAATCCAGAAAAAATGTGTTATAATCCAAAAAGAGAGTGCAAACTGGGACACACACTTCTGGGTTTGATGAGTTTGAAATCCAAAACGTATGCAAACCAGACTGTTCACAAACCAAGGTACCACTGTACTGCTAAAGTTATTCTTGTTGGTGGTTGATCAATATTCCTAATAAAAAAATATTACAAATAGATTATGATGTTCAATGTTGATCCTTTTACAAATTTTACTCTGTTTCATTTGATCCAAGATGAAGTGAGGATTTTATTTTCCCTTAATTTGGGTATATTTTTAAGTGTAGAAATGAAGAGAAAACAATTAAGACAATTATAAATCCACCAGAAACCTCATTCAGATTCAGATTCTGGATCCTCATAGATTTTGGTTCCTTTTGCAGAAGGGTCCAGCGCTTAAGAAAGGGTTGAGGTGTCCCAGGGGAGATTTCTGAAAGCTTTTGGAGGTGGGATATCCTGAAGCCAGCACAAAACTTCTGGGAAGACACACAAAAAGTAGCGGGGGAGCAGTTTATCTCTATGTAGACATTAATGTTTTGCTTATGTTAATCGTGAAGATATGTGTTATTTGCACAGGCCCTGTGGCAGCAGCAGGTCAGGTCAGAAGGGAACTGTTTCTGGGGCTGCCAGAACACAACATCATGCTATGAGGAACCTCCTGGTGCAGAGGCAGTTTACCTCTGAATAAGCTGAAGCTGTGGAGGCGAACAACAGTGAGAGGGCGGGGTGGGGTATTTCTCAGAAGAGTGGTGGGAATGGGTGATTGGCTAATAGTTGTGGTAACCCTGTTGATGACTGTTAACGACTGCAATTGGTCTTGCAGGAAAAAGCTTCAGTGTATCTGAAGAAGTGTGCATGCACAGGAAAGCTCATACCCACAACAAACTTAAGTGGTCTCAAAGGTGCTACTAAACGATTTTTGGAAGGATTCTTTTAAGGACTTTTTTAGGGATTTTTTTTTTTAAAGACTTGATTCTTTTGGAGGAATTTTTTTTCTGGAGGAGTTTTTTAAATTATCTTTTTCAAGAATTTTGTTGTTTTTTTATTTTGCCTTTAAGTGGGTGTGCAAGTTAGTGGCCAACACCACACAGTGTGCTGTATGAAGAAGAGAATCACCAAAACCTGTGAGCTAATCCTTTTCGTCAATCTATAAAAACATAGGCACTCCTATGTCTACTCAGAAGTAAATCCCATTAAGTTCAAAGGGACTTGCTCCCAGGGAAGTGGGCCCGGGGCTGTAGCTTTAATTTCTTCTTCGCTCCATAGAGCTCAATTAGAAAGACATGCTGCCCCCACTTCGTCTTCTCATTTGAGAATCAGCTTTTGGGTGGCAGAAATGAGGAAATGAAGTTGAAATGGTTAAGTAACAAAGTGGGGGCAGTGGCAGCCCTATTGCTGTGGGGATCAGATGGAATATCGCCCTCTTTATATCCCTGGGGAGAAGTGTCATGTGGGGTGGATAGGGCCATTATACCATCGAGTCTGAAATAACACAGGAGCAACAAGAAGTAGCATCTTTAATAAAATCCAGCAAGTTAACAGATGAAGCATATTTCTACATTTGTTCAGGCAAGTTACACAAAAGGATGAGAGGTGATCTCTAAAAACATATAGAGTCATACCTCTAGATATGGACCCTTCGGGTTGTGGATGTGCCTCCCTGTGATGGCCTGGGACTCAGGCTCGGACTCAGAACCAGAGGAGTCTCAGTCCACACCAGATCCTTTGCCTCAGGCGGCATCTGAACCAAGTCTGGGGCCTGATTCTGAGGAGCCCCAGTCTGCACAGGTTCCCCTGCAGCAAGCATCAGCTGGGCCGAGTCAGGGGCCTGAGCCTGCCCTGGCTCCAGATGCGGGGATTACCTTGTTGCCTTCAGCTGGGCCATCACTTACAGCTGCTCCACTACCAGTTGGGTCAGGGGAGGCTGAGGTGGCCTCTGGGTCTAGTAACCCACCGACATCTCCCGAGCTGCAGAGACTAAGGTCTGAGAGAAGGAGAGACCTGAGTACTCACAGGAGGAGTGCTCGCCTTTGGGCGAGACAGGGAGGTGAGTCACCGGGGGATCAGGACCGGCCGTTACCCCGACAAAGGTAAAAGGCTGTCGGACCCCACCTCAGGTTGTGGGAGCAACATAGCTGTTTGCTAGAACCTGCCTGAGACCCTGTGCCTGACCTAGCCTGGTTTCCTGCCTTGGCCCTGGTGGACTGACTCCTGGTGGAATCCTTGCATTCTGGACTGGACCTGGACCACATTGCTCAGGTTAACCCCCGAGCCCAGTACACTCCTGAACGGATTACGTCCACAACCTGAGGCACCACTGTAGATGTCTCTGATTGTTTGAAAGAAGTCACCTTAGAGAAAATAATTGTATAAATGGGAATTTACTACCATCCCCTAAAATTCCCCAAATTGACTCTGTTCTGTCCTTGGAACTGTCAGAGGCTTTTTCGTTCTGGGGATTAGCAAGTCAAGTCAGGGAGACCCCTGCAAATGCTTTGAGGAACCTTTCCTGGAGGTCATTAAGCAAGGCGGAGGGCTTAGAAACACTTTCCAGAGCAGGGCACCAAAATTGTGAGCCTCCATCTTGCTTTCTGGGCTCTGGAGGTTCGTGTGAGATCTCACACGGCCCCTTCTGACAGTCACTGCCCCCAGTCTCCCAAACTCTATTTATTTATTTTTGTTTTTACAAAATGCACAAGGCTGCGAATGCCTAAGTGAGTCACGCACAAATTTTGGATCTCTTTGGACAGAGATTCTGCTGAATTGCCACATGAGCAGAAGGAAAGGGATTTTGGTTGAGATGACTGAAATGTCATCATGGTGATGAGTTGTTGGGGTGAAGGTGAGAGTTCTTTCTTTCCATAACTAACTGAAGATTCCAGAGGATTCTGGAAATTGCTAGAAGCTGTCAGAAAGGGATGTGGGTCGCAAAAAGCAAAGCCGGGAAAACTCTAACTAAGAAACGCTTCAGCAGACAAACTGTAAAAGGGAACCATTATGCTTTTGACCCGGTAGTAAAATATTTCTGTCTGTGCTTAATTGCCTCTGTGAGTTACAGCCTTCGTTGTCTGGGTCAGAGCTCCTGAAGCGCTTTGATGTTGCACATCTCGCTGCTGATTTAGGACTGCTGGCACTGAGAAGCATACTTAGCAGTGAACTGGGAAGCTTGTCTGTCTCTACACTCAAGAGACTGTCAGGTGGCCTTTGGTGAACATGTAAAAGAAGGGCTGGAGGGTCTCTCCTGAGAAGGAGGCTTCTGAGAATGAGTGGAGAAGGGCTGCTCTATCAGCATCGTAAAAGGACACCCGTCCCCCTTCACAGTTCAGGGCCACTCGGATCCTCTTGGGCTTCCCACCCAGCATCGAAACAGGGGGCCCATCGTAGGTGGAGACCCTGTATTGATCACCCCACTTCCCTATGCGCCAGATCCCTTCCTTAGGACCAACGATGAACTTGCCTTTCCTCTTCACAGACTCTCTGGCCACCCCCACGGCCCATTCCCCCTCGCTCCCGACAAAGACATCCCAGAAATACCTGTCTTCCCCGAACGCCTCACTTCCCAGCACATAGAAATGACTGTCAAATCTCTCAGGGATGTCTGTCAGCTCTTTTACCCAGCTAGGACCAAAAGAGAAAAGGCCCTTCCTTTTCATAGGCTTTAGGGCAACCATCCACTTCCTCCTCTCCTCTCTTCCCACAGTGACCTCCCAGAAATGTCTGCCTGATGTGAAACCCTCACATCCCAGCACATAGCCATGCATGTCAAATCTCTCAGGGTTGTCTGGCAGGTTTTGATAGACTTTCCCCCATCTCACACTCTTGCGATCCTCAGACAGGATGAGCCGGGGATTTGCTGTGTCTGGATCCAAAGTTACGTTTTCTGTGGGGGCAGAAAGAGAAGAGAAACAACGTCAACTGGAACCTGACTTTTCATTAGGCACATGGCAGAAATAGCATCCCCTCTGAAATGAACAGGGTCTCCATGGATCTGCATTCCAGAGAGGAATGTTCATCAAGTTCTTAGTAAGGTTTCTTGAAACATTTGCAGTTCTTTCAAGTGTTTGAAGTACTTAGCGCACATTATCTACATATAACCCTTGCAACGACCCTGTAAGTTAAGTGAATCTTACCATGCCCGCTCCAATACAAGACCCCCAATCTTGCAGGGAAGCCGGACCCCTGGAGTTCACACTCAGGCAGCCCCCACCTCCCTCCACTGACACCAGAACCCTTTTACCTTCTCGCCCCCAAAGGCTGTTGCAGCCATTTTCTGAGCTATTTGTGCTCATGCATTTCCCACTCTTACACCTTACTCTTACATAAAAGGGGTGGGGATCTTGTATGGCTCAAAGGGATATTTCCCCCTCATGTGCCGGGAGCCTTTGGCTTCACACCACCCCTGTGTCTTATGGAGATTCGGCACAGAAAAGCCAGCCATCCTGGGCTGGGGGCTTCCTAAGAGTCTTCAGGATCAGGCCAAGAGCCCCTATAGCCCAGCATACTGCTCTCAATGATCAGATGCCTCTGGGAAATAAGGGGAAATAAGGCACGGATGGAAGAGCTGCAGTGGCCTGGTCTTCTGAGAAGCGGATCCCATCTCTCCTGAATTAGTGCCTCTGTTTGATTCAGAAATGGCTGAATAAAGTCAGCCAGATGAGCGGGGTATGAATAAATTATTATTATTATTATTATTATTATTATTATTATATGTACCTTTTCGTAGCTGAAGTCCATATTCCACAGTGTCTGGAAGAGAAAAGGGAACAGAATTTAGCATCACACTCTCATTCAGACAACAAACCTGGCAACAAGAATATGAGCTCATGAGATAGTAGCCAGGTATTGTGGACTACAAGTCCCATCATCCCCAACCACTGGCCACGCCGGCTGGAGATTATGGGAGTTGTAGTTAAAGCTATCTGAAGCTCTCCATACTGGCTATCCCTGCATAACCAGGGCTGGGGTGATGTCATGGTTCAGGCCTGCCCAAATCTTGGGAGGAGGAGCAGGACCCCCAGAAGATCTCCCCATCAGCAACAAGGTCCAGACACCCCTTTTCCAGGACGGGAGGCCTCAGCCCCAGTCCCCTCTGCTCCTGCTTGGCTCCTGGACAGCCCCCCTCCCTCCTGCACCCCTTACATCAATCTCAGGGCCAAAGGAACAGAGGAGATGCCTGAAAAGCTGTAGGTGAGGCTACCTGGGAAATGGGTGAGATGCGTGAAAGCACCCAAAGCGTGGCTGAGAGATGGGAAGAGGTCAAGGACAACTTTTTATAGGCAACTTGTAATCGTGCAAAGTCAGAATGACCCCGGAATCACCCCTGCCATCTGAGATCCCAAGACGGCCCCATGAGATTTCGCAGGAGCCTCTCAGAGTCCTGTAAACATGGCAGAGGTCTTAAAAGTGATTTGTATGGTGGCCAAACCCTTCCTGGCAGCCACTTTCAAGCCCTTTACCTTGCTGACTGGAATCTGGGAGGCTCCCCCAAGATCTCACAAGAGCTTCCAGAGCCCAGCAAGAAGGGGTTACCGTCCATTGCAATTGCCTAAGTAAAATCATTTGTGAATCATCTACATATGAAGGTGTGGCTTTTAGATATTGAAAGAAAATAAATAAGCCTTCTATTTTCCTGGCACTGCTAATGAGCTGGAGCCTTTCATGAACAATTTTAAATATCCAGTACAAAATATTTTCAACCCATCTTTACTACCTCTCAATTTCTTCATGACTCCCTCCAGGAAGGGATTTATATCACAAAAGTCCCAGATCCTCCACTTCAGGGCAGGAGGAAAAGCCACAGGAGGATCCTCTAAGTTCTCCTTCTCCTGAGACCTGGGAGGAGAAGGAGAACAAAGTCAAGCCACCCACCCTTCCAACGCAAGGAGCTTTCTGACAAGGCAGGGGTCTCATCCTGATGATAAAGGCACCATGGATATATCATGAAGACTTGGGAGCAGAGTTCTTCCTATGGCAAAAAGGAGCATCTAGCTGACGTCTGAATCTAGAAAGTATCTAAGAAGTTGAAGGAAAACCGACACACACCTGCGTTCAAAGCATTTTGAATGAAATATATGAAGAGGAAACTGAAGATAGAGAAGCTGATATATGCACAATTTTTTTTGGAAGAAAAATGAACCATACTGGATCCTTACGCAGAGATTTTAAGACTACACCAGATTTAGTGAGGCATTTCAAGTGATTAATGAGCAAAATAAAATAGGTTTGGTATGTGCATTTCTGAAATATAAGGAAGTTCAGAATGCTTTAGAATGGCTTTTGCAATTAACATTATAAATGTGTTTTAGCACAGTGGTTATATTTTACAAATGGACAAAAAAATAAAAAGTAAAGCAGTATGTTCTAAACATGGGAGGGTTTGTAGTTGTCTGGAGGACAAGCCTCTCAGCGGCTGCTATTTGCGATGGCTGGTCAAAGGCAGTGGTGCCCCTGAAACAACAGGAGGGAAGTGTCCTCTGTTGCGGGTTTTGCACTGGCATCTGCTTAGTCACTGTGAAAACAGGATGTTGCACCAGATAGGCCACTGGCCGGATCCAGCAGGGCCCTTTCTCACATTTTTATGTCTGAGGAAGAACCTGCAGAAGCCTGAAATACGTCAAATATTTATGTGTAAATTATAGTGAATATATTTACAAGCACCCTTGGGATGTCCCCGCTTTTTGTATCAATTGCAGAATAAATGAATCTATCACGGAGAAGGGCTTTCAGAGATGTGTAATGGGAACAGCTTCGTTCCCGTGTTTATTGATGAGACCAATTGCTACAAATGACTGTGAAAACGTGTCCCTATTTTTGTTTGTGATTTTGTGAAATGGACGATGGAGTCCTAAGCTATTTCTGGATGGAGGAACTGGAACTCTGGACGTTTTTCACCCGTTAAACAGGAACTTTCCCAATACAGTATCTTAAAGCAGCAGATTTCCATCACTTACCTCTGCAAGAAGCTTCTGATATCCTGGAAGGAAAGAAAGAAAAAGATACCCGTGGAGCCATTTCTGCAGTCAGTTATAAATACTAAGCAGTTGAAGCGGAGAGAGGTTAGCCAAGCACAAAACCAAAGACCCCCCAATAAAATACGCAGTGCCACAAAATTTTGGAATAACCATCAGATGGCAAAAGTCAGCCACTCCAGTGATGACGAATAAAAGGCCCCTTTCTTCTCTTTTGACCAAGTCACCTGAACACCTGAGAGATTCAGTCCCACCTCCCTGATTTGCCATTTTGCCTGCAGCGCATGCTGGTTCCGTGTTCACATGCAACTATCGTATTTTTCGCTCTATAAGACGCACCAGACCACAAGACGCACCTAGTTTTTGGAGGAGGAAAACAAGAAAAAAAAATATTCTGAATCTCAGAAGCCAGAACAGCAAGAGAGATCGCTGCGCAGTGAAGGCAGCAATCCCTCTTGCTGTTCTGGCTTCTGGGATAGCTGCGCAGCCTGCATTCGCTCCATAAGATGCACACACATTTCCCCTTACTTTTTAGGAGGGAAAAAGTGAGTCTTATAGAGCAAAAAATACGGTAATCGGTTCACTGCTATGTACATCCCACACTCAGTCATATCCTGGGAACCACCCTGAGACCTGTGGGTATAGGGTGGTACACAAACTTATTTTAATAACAATAATAACAATAACAATAATAATAATACAGTGGTGCCTCGCAAGACGAAATTAATCCGTTCCGCGAGTCTCTTCGTCTTGAGAGATTCAGTCCCACCTCCCTGATTTGCCATTTTGCCTGCAGCGCATGCTGGTTCCGTGTTCACATGCAACTATCGTATTTTTCGCTCTATAAGACGCACCAGACCACAAGACGCACCTAGTTTTTGGAGGAGGAAAACAAGAAAAAAAAATATTCTGAATCTCAGAAGCCAGAACAGCAAGAGAGATCGCTGCGCAGTGAAGGCAGCAATCCCTCTTGCTGTTCTGGCTTCTGGGATAGCTGCGCAGCCTGCATTCGCTCCATAAGATGCACACACATTTCCCCTTACTTTTTAGGAGGGAAAAAGTGAGTCTTATAGAGCAAAAAATACGGTAATCGGTTCACTGCTATGTACATCCCACACTCAGTCATATCCTGGGAACCACCCTGAGACCTGTGGGTATAGGGTGGTACACAAACTTATTTTAATAACAATAATAACAATAACAATAATAATAATACAGTGGTGCCTCGCAAGACGAAATTAATCCGTTCCGCGAGTCTCTTCGTCTTGCGGTTTTTTCGTCTTGCGAAGCACGGCTATTAGCGGCTTAGCGGCTATTAGCGGCTTAGCGGCTATTAACGGCTTAGCGGCCCCAAAAACGGAAAACCCTTTCGTCTAGCGAGTTTTTCGTCTTGCGAGGCATTCGTCTTGCGGGGCACCACTGTAATAGGTCACCCCCTCTCTGGCTGGACCCAAGATAGCATCTGAATGAAAAAGTGATGCAGTGCCAATTTGGAAAGCCTGTTCTGGAGGCAGTATCGGTTGTATTCAACTCGCTTTCACTCAGGCACACTGAAATTAATGAACCTAAGATAGTAATCCCCATTAATTTCAATTGTCTACTCTGAGGAAAGATTAATTGAATACAGAGCTCTAGTTGCTTGTGGGCTTCCCAGAGACCTTTGGTTGCACAATGCAAGAACTGGAAGCCGGAAGGAAAGGGCCTGTGGTTTGATCTAGCAGGGCCCTTCTCGTCAGTTCAGGGGTGACAACTTGAACAAAATATTTTTTTGGGGGGGGGACATAATCAATCACAAGATGCAGTACAAACACACCATTTCAATAGAAGTGTCCATTATTTATGGGGGGGGCTGGCGCCCTCAAATATTTCACTGGGGTGTCCAAGGGACCTCAGCCCCTCAGAGTTGGCTCCTATGCTGACACCTTTTACCATTCATGTACTGTTTGTTTCTCTGACAACAGTATTTTTATGTGGGGAAGGACTAAGAAATGCCTGTAGTCTGAAGCAGCCCACTCCACCCTCTTGCATCAGGATGAGGCCTCACCTGCAGGAGTTCAGTCACTGGTTCCTGAAGCTTCTCCTCCATCTCCCGGATGAGGCTGTCAAGAGAGGAGAGTTCCCTGGAGAGTCTGGCCAGGTGCTCCTCCCTTTGGGCTGCAATCTCCTTCTCCACCTCTTCCATCTGGGCCAGAAGAAGCTTCTCTTGTTCTTCCAGAAACTGGTGCAGTCGCCTGAACTCAGCCACCATCTTTTCCCTCTCTGCTTGCATTTGCTTCTGCACCAGCAAAAACAGGAAAAGGAAGAGAATACATCAGATATCTAGTCTGCTGTTGCATGATAAAAAGACCAGAATTCACTTGGAAGGGCATGTCTGTCATTTTAGGGAGATCACGGCAGTAGGAAGAGGGTTTCATAAAAATCTACAAGCCCACCCCCTCCTTCAAATGGTCTTTCATGCCCTGTATTTCAGTTTCCTCACATACTGATTCTAGACCATGGGTAGGCAAACTAAGGCCCAGGGGCCGGATCCGGCCCAACTGCCTTCTGGATCTGGCCCGCGGATGGTCTGGGAATCGCCGCGTGGATCTGATTCTGATCATTTGGGCTGCACCATTTCCCCCTCCCTCACACACACCACGCCTGGCTTCTCTCCGCCCTGCCTAGAGCAGAGAGCAGTGGTGGAGGAGGGAGGAAAGCAGGGAGAGGGGCTGGGGGAGGGGGGGGAAGTGAAGCCCCCCTTCACCGGGATCCCCGTTGCCCAGGCCTGGGGTCGACCCCCGATTGCATCTCCTTTCAGTCTCCAGATATGTGTGTGTGTGTGTAGTTTGGCCTGCCACAAGATCTGAGACACAGTGAACCGGCCCCCTGCTGAAAAGGTTTTCTGACTATAGCACTTTTTCACTTCCAAGAAACAGTGATGCTTACAAGCAGGTCTTGGCTTTCCTTTTCTGCATCTGCTTTAAACATCAGAATTTTCTTTCTCTCCTTCCTCACATTGTCTAGGCAGCTGCTGATCCGATCCTGAAAAGAAAACAAAATCCCAGCTGGGTTGCTTTTTCTTTCCCTTTGTCAAGTGTTTTACTAATATCAGGCAACTGAATCATATGCTTGCTCCCTGCCCCACATTCCTGGGTCCTTCCGGAGGTTCCCCTTCATTCCTGCCCCCTGCCTTGCCCCACCTTCCAGTTCTAGGAGCCTTCACTGGGAGCTGCTTCCAGAGGAAGAACTGTGGGGAGGGACTCCAAAAAGCTGCAGGGGGACATCGAGGGAAATTAACTCCTTGAGAGATGATGAAACGTTTATTAACAGTGTTTTCAGAAGTTTCACAAGGCTGCACAAACGATCCTGCTAGAGGGGGTGGGGAGAATATATTATTTCAAGAGTATCTTGGCGTCATTCCTGCCTTGCAGGGGGTTGGACTAGATGACCCTTGGGTCCCTTCCAACTCTATGATCTTGCAGGCCTGGCTTGCCTACAGCTATTCCATCCCCCAAGCAAATCCAGAGCAGAGGCGTAGCATGGGCCAGCCTGGGGGGCGCCTGCCGTGAGCTGTTGCGTCCTTCGCGCAACGTCTTCCATCTGAAGGACTCAGCAGGCTAGCACCCTGCCAGCCGCACACAGCTTTTGCAAGTCTCACAAAGCGGTGTTAGGCTCACAGCGCACTGTGAGACTTGCACCCCTCAAAGCAGGGCAGCATCGGCCACGTTGGTTGGCCAAGTTCCCCACTACATGGCCGAGCAGGCAGCGCAATGCCTGCCCTCTTAGCCCCAGTTACTGGGGGGGTCGCTCCACTGGCACAACTTGTCCCCATGGGGTTCGGCATGCCCCGGGCACCAGCAAGGAACGCTACACCACTGATCCAGAGTATTTTCCTACCTTGTACTCCTGGGACACCTCCTCTATAGGAACTGCCTTGTGGCTTTTGTGCTCCTTGGCTCTGTCACAAACCAGACAGATGGGGGTTTCATCGTCCTTGCAGAACAGCTTCAGGGGCTCCTGGTGTTTCTCACAAACTCTCCCCTTTCCTTTGGCCTCCTTTTTTCTGCCCAGAAGGCTGAATTTCTGGGTTATTTCCACAAAATTTGCCAGCTGCTGGTTTCTCCTGATGCTGCCTTGCTCCACTGTTTTCCTGCACTGAGGGCAGGAAGCCTCTCCCCAGGATTTTTCCCAGCACTGGATCAGGCAGGATCGGCAGAAGTTGTGCCCGCACTCCGGGATGATCACTGGATCCTGGAAATACTCCAGGCAGATGGAGCAAGTGGCTTCCTCGCAGAGATCCACGACGGGACCGCCAGAAGCCGCCATGGCCACTGCCCCAGGGAGAGAGAATTGGTTTCGTTTTCTCTCCTTTCCATCTGCAAATGGGTGTGTTTCCTTTCCGGGAAATTCGGACTCAATGCGTCCAGATGTCTGCTGATATGGAGTTGTGGAGTTAGCTGGAGCAGAGAGCATCTTTCGTGTAGAGGAAATTAATTTCTTAATTTTAAAAGGAATGCTCTTGGCGGTTGTTCGTTTAAGGAACCATTTCCAGTGAGAGCTGGAGGGAAGTGTGGTTGTATTTTCCCTATCTTCACATCAGACTAATTTTAAAACCGATGACTGAATCCTAACTCCATTTCCCCCACAAATTGCTCCATTTCTAGCTATTCGCCTCAATGTAAAGAGTAGAAGCAGCCCAACACTCCGTCACGGTGCCTATTTTTAGTGTGGACAAAATCGCCAGCCGCTCTGATAACGTGAAAAAACACTGGGTTCGCCGCCTAGGTGAAGACTGGGATCACACAGCATTTTTAGCAATACGAGAAACTGGGTCTTTCATAATAAAAAAAAATGACTGGGTCATTTTTAATCTGCTGTGAAGACCCAGTGAAGCTGAAAGGAGGGAGAGTCAGGGCACACACAGTGGCGTAGCGTGGGGGGTTGCAGGGGGGGCCGGCCGCACCGGGCGCAACATCTGGGGGTTAGGGTTAGGGGGCGCAAATCCATGGGTTAGGGGGTGCAAATCCACGGGTTAGGGGGCGCAAGTTACTTGCCTTGCCCCGGGTGCTGACAACCCATGCTATGCCACTGGGCACACAGAAGAAAGGACTTCTCTTCACTCCGGATTTTGTGCAATTCCGATTAATTTTGCAACATGCAGAAGGGCTTGAGGGTGACATGAGTGAGGGGATCCCAGAGACCGTGAAATAAATATTTAATTGCCTCCCCAAGGGGTCCCTGCCTCAGAAGGAGGACCAGGACCTCCGAAGGAGCGCGATTGAAGGCTCCGTACCGGTCGGGAAAAGACAGAGACCACACCAGGATTTGGAAAAAGCAAAGCCTGATCTTTGTTTAAAGAACAGGAGGAAAAAAACCCCACCACAAAAAACTGTTGCAACAGGGTCCCCGCTCACGCAATGACACGGAGTCAGAGACCCGGAACAAAAGGACTGCCTTGATTCTTATACCTTTTGATTTTCATCCAGATCAATAGCAGCGGAAGTGGCGGGAAGCGACAGGAGTGGTGGGAAGAGCGGATTAACATAAGGTAAGTAGGATGTTGAAAGGCTTTTGGGAGGTGTCAATTTGCTGAAGGGCTCAGGTGATATGTGTTATTTAATTTTGGATCTGCTTAAATGGCTTTTCCTTTATCTACAGGAAAGCCTCCGCAACTGCTGATAATCCACATGCAGATGTGAGGCTGGATGTTTGAGAAGATGTTCAGGAAATGGCTAAAATATTAATGTGAAATCCTATTCTGCATTGCTATCAATTCAGGTGTGGTAGCCTGATGTTTGCATACTTTTTGGAAAATAAAACTGCTTTATTTTGAGCTCATGTCTGTGTGCATTCATGGTATGGTTTGCAGACCCAGTAGGAGGCAGTGTGGTGGAGAGAGTTTTGGCAGTCTTTTGGATACAATATTGAGTCAAGTACATACATTTTGAAATACTTAATTGTTACATTCTTTAAAACTACATTTTGGATACATTCAGAAAAGTACAGCATACTACGGCATTTCATTAAAGATATATTCACAAATACATTTTGTAAGGGAAACACATTTTAAAAGGATAGCTTCATGGAGACAAGAGGTACACTTCGTGGAGAAAAGATTCATTTTCCCTTTATTCCCCTCTCTGACCCTGATTCTCTTATGAGAACCGAGGCTGACAAGTGGAAAAACAAACTGGAAAAAGGTGAGCGATGGAGAGGCATGGTAAGAGTTATAGAAAATTTGGCAAAAGTGGACAGGAATATGATTTTCTCCTCATAGGCTGTGAGCTCAAGTTCTTGTATGTGCCAAATGCTACAATGCTCCTAATTTGGGGGCCTTTCCATAGGAAAAACCTCCTGCTTGATGTTTTTATTATGTTTTTAAATATGCTGGAAGCCGTCCAGAGTGGCTGAGGAAACACAGCAGATGGATGGGGCAGTGGCGTGGCGTGGGGGGTGCAGGGGGGCCGGCCGCACTGGGGGCAACATGGGGGGGGGGGCGCGCTCGCACTCGCAGCTCTCTGCCCCTACCTGGCTCGCTCACTCTCTCTCACTGCAGTGCTGGCTGTGCGAATCCAATCCCAGCCGCCGGGTCGCTGCCCACTGTGGAGGGGAGGGTGCCAGGCGTGCGGTGCGGTGCGGAGAGAGAGCGAGGGACTATCTGGGGGAGGGACAGTGCAGCGGGGGGGGGGGCGCAAATTACTTGCCTTGCCCCGGGTGCTGACAACCCACGCTACGCCACTGGGATGGGGTATTATTATTCTTATTTTATTATTTAAGGAGTGTGCCCCACTCAAAGGTAATAGTTTGCATGCTAAACATGCGGTTCTTGATCTAATGCCACTGTCTCACACCCACCTTTAACTGATGAATGAGTGGGAAGGGAGAAAGAGAGGGGGCCGTAGCTAGGGGTGGTGAGGTGGGCCCCTGCCAGGGAAACAGGTGAGGTGCAAAATCGGCTAAAAATATGTCCATAAATATGTCTAAAAATAAAAATATTGATTATTGCCTCATAAGAAAAGGTTTTGTGATAGGAATTTTGAGGTCTTAGCTATATTGTAATGTTCATAAGCGTACCAACCAAGCACTACGTAGATCAGCACAGGAAGGCCAACCTGGAACTATTTTGATTCCTAAACTGACCAAATGTTTTCTCTGCAAGGTCAAAGTGGGAAACCTCCCATTGTCTCTTTCCTCTCAAATCCTGTCTTAAGGGCACATTTAAGATATGAATAGGGTGTGAGCCTTTGACCTGGCCCAGGAACGAAGTATTTATCATTACAAAAGACTAGCCAGGATCCCCAGGAAATCCAGTCAAGTAACCTGCCAGACAGAGATAAACAACGACAGGAGAAAAACATTCAAATTTCTGTTTTACACCGCCTTTTCTGTGATGTATGTATGCTGTTTCTGGGGGTGGTCTTGATTTACAGGGTGGAAATTTCAAAGTCTTTATAAGGCCTTGCGCGCCATTTTTCTAGGTTCCTCCTCTCCTGCGGGTGAGGGGAGCACCCTGTTGCAACAGATCAATAAAGATCAGGCTTACTAGCTGCTTTGCTTCTCAATATTCTCTGCTTGGCCTCTGTTATCTTCTCCTACCAATAGGGAACCTATGTAAGGACTCTATATGGGCTCTTTGATACCGCATAAAGGAAAAGGGCAATTTTTGTTCACAGCAGTTTTTAATAGAGGGTGAATTGAATGGGTGGAGGGGTTGGAGGAGAGGTGGAAAGAAAAGCTAATTTGTCCATGGTTGGGGGTGCAATCTGGACAGTTCTGCCAGGGGCACAAAATCATCTAGCTATGGCTCTGAGAGGGGTGAATGCTTTTAATATTTATGGCCAGAGCCTGGATCAGGTAAGGAAGGAAAGAGATTCTGGAGCTTCGAACTCTATGACCAGTTCCTTGCTGAAGAAAAAGGGAAACTGAGAGCAGGATTGAGGCTGAGGGAAGTTTCAAGTGGTGCCCATTCAAAATTCAAATTTTATTCAGAATAGTTGATGGTATTGTCTATAGGAAGCTGTCTCAGTGTCTTTCAGGAGTTTGAAGAATTAAATCAGAACAAGAGTGAGTGTAGGATTGCTTTTTTATTCCAATTACTAGGTCACTTCCTTTCACCTTTGTTCCCACTGCACCTACTGAAGGAGCTGATTCCCAAGGGAGAGCATGAGAGACGAAAGGCAGGTTTCAGCTGCTAGAATGGTGATTGTTGCTAGGTGGAAGTCACAAACTATACCCACAAAAGAGGAATGGATTTGTAAACTAAATGACTATTTAATTTTGGCAAAATTAACTGCTATAATAAGAAATCAGTTGAATCAAAAATTAAAAAGGAGTGGAAATGTTTTGATGAATATATGGCAAAATATTGTTCCAAAAAATATGCTAATATGCCTAGATTAAAATGTGAAGTACTGGATGGAAGAAAAATTAGTAAGGAAAGATAATAAGAATATAGAGATGACTTGAGAAGACTGTAGAATGCAAAGATTATTGTAAATTGTATAATGTGGAGGAAATCGAGTATGGGGGGGAGGGAAGCGGGAGGAGGGAGAAAAGAATAATATGATGGATTGAGGAAATAGAAACATAAATGTATGGGGGGATGGGGAGGAAATGGTGTTGGCTTTGGTACATTTGTATTGTAATGTAATATGTGAAAGGCAGGTTTCAGGACTGGCAGGAGAGTCAAGCAATTGATGCGGTTTACAAAAGTGGCCTCAGAAAAGAATTACACCATGATGAAGACTTGGGTCAGCCAATCACTGTTCTTCCAATATGGCTTCCCCTTTAGTGCCTCTGAGAAAAGTCTGGAGAAGACTTGTCTGCCTCTACACTCAAGAGATTGTCAGGTGGCCTTTGGCGGACACATAAAAAAAGGGCTGGAGGGTCTCTCCTGAGAAGGAGGCTGCTGAGAATGTGTAAAGGAGGGCTGCTGTATCTGCATCGTAAAAGGACACCCGTCCCCCTTCAAAGTTCAGGGCCACTCGGATCTTCTTGGGCTCCTCACTTGGAAGAGGGGCCTCATGGGAGGAGGATAACTCGTACCCACCACCCCACTTCCCCAAACCCCAGATCCCTTCCCTAGTATCAAAACAGAACTTGCCCTTCCTCTTCACAGACTTTCTGGCCACCCCCACCGCCCACCCCTCCTCGCCTCCCACAATGACCTCCCAGAAATGTCTGCCTGCTGTGAAACCCTCACATCCCAGCACATAGCCATATGTTTCAAATCTCTCAGGGTTGCTTGGCAGGTATTTAAACACTTTCCCCCTTCGCACACTCTTTCGATCCTCAGACAGGGAGAGCCAGGGATTTGCTGTGTCCGGATCCAATGTGACGTTTTCTGTGGGGGCAGATGAGGAAAGAGAAAAGAAATGACATCAGCTGGGAGACTGACACTTCTTTAGACACATGAGAGAAATATGAAAAGGGTTTTCAGGCACTGCGTTCAGAACTGGGGTGCTCCTTAGGTTCTTAATAATGATTCTTCAAACATCCGCAGTTCTTTCAAAGCACTTCACGCATCTCTCTCCTGAAACTGTGCCTCCTTTAGATCCTGAAATTTACCTTGATGCAGCTGAAGTCCAGAGTCCAGAGTGTCTGGAGAAGAAAAGGGAAGAGAGATTTAGCATCACACCACCATCCAGAGAACAAACCTGGTAACAACAATATGAGCTCCTGAGATTGTAGATGTGGTGCCATCCCATCATCCCAAACCACCAGCCACACCAGTTGGAGCTTATGAGAGTTGCAGCTGAAAATGTCTGAAAGCCACCACAATGGCCATCCCTGCATAAACCAGGGCAAGGGCAATGTCCAAGTTCTAGGCCTGCTCAGACCTAAGAAGAAGAGCAGGGCCTCCAAAAGACCTCCCCTTCAGTATCAACCTTGAGATGTAAGATCTCTTCCAGGACTGGAGATCTCATTCCCAGTTCCCTCTGTTCCCAGATGGCTTTTTGACAGCCTCCGCCTCCTTCACATCAATCTCAGGGCCAAAGGAACCGAGGAGACACCTGAGAGGCTGTAGGTGAGGCTACTTGGGAAATGGGTGAGGAGTGTGAAAGCATCTAAGGCCTGGCGGAGAGATGTGAAGCAGTAAAATACAACTTTCTACAGAAAACGTACGCGAGGGGATTGTGCATACAGTTGTGTAATGTCAGAATGACCCCTGGAATTGCCCCTGCCATCTGAGATCTCGGACAGCCCTGCGAGACCTCGCAGGAGCATCTCCAAGCCCAGCAAGCAAGGAGGATGGCTTAAAAGCAAATTCCGTGTAGGGATTAAAAGCGCTTTTTCTCACGAGAGCCTCCAGAGCCCAGCCAATGAAGGCTTCCTGCTTGCTTTCCGTTTATTTATCTGCAATCCACATAAAAGGTTTGATTGTATAAGTAAAACCAGCATGTTGTGAGTCATCTGTATATTAAAGTGTGGCCTCTGGACATTGAAATAAAACAAAAACATAAACCTTTCCTGGCATTACTAATATTACGTATGACCTGGAGCCTTTCATAAACACTTTTAAACATCCAGTATAAAATCCCTGTTGCCTTTCTTCATTACCTTTGAACTGCTTCATGACTCCCTCCAGGAAGGGATTCATATCACAGAAGTCCCAGATCTTCCACTTCAGGGCAGGAGGAAAAGCCACAGGAGGATCCTCTAAGTTCTCCTTCTCCTGAGACCTGGGAGGAGAAGAACAAAGTCAAGCCACCACCCTTCCAATGCAAGGAGCTTTCTGACAAGGCAGGGGTCTCATCCTGATGATAAAGGCACGATGGCTATATCATGAAGACTTGGGAGCAGAGTTCTTCCTATGACAAAAGGGAGCATCTAGAGAGCACCTAACAAGATGAAGAAAACCGACACACACCTGCTTCCAAAATATACAGAAGGAAATATAGGAATATGAGATTGAAGGTAAAGAAGCTGATATATGCAAATTATTAATTTTTTTAAAGAAAACTTAACAATACAAGGGTCTTAGGCAGAGATTTGGACTACACCCATTTTAGTGAAGCATTTCAAGTGAGTATAAATATTATTCTTATTTAGCCCAGGGGTTACATTTAAAAAAGGAAATTAGAAATTAAAACTATTTTCTAAACGTGGAAGTTTTTAAAAATATGTTGTAGTTGTTTGGGGACAAGGCTCTCAGCGGCTACTATCCATGATGGCTGAGTCAAAGGCAGTGGTGCCTCTGAACCACCGGAGGGGAGTGTCCTCCACGGCTCAGATCCTGCTCACGGGTTTCCTACTGGTATCTGGTTATTCACTGTGAAAACAGGATGCTGGACTACATGGGCCACTGGCCGGATCCAGCAGGGTCCTTTCTCACATTCTTATGTCTGGGGAAGAACCTTCAGGAGCCTGAAAGACACTGGGTATTTAAGGGTAAGTTATAGTGAAGATATTTATAAGCACCTTTGGGGTGTCCCCCCCCCCCTTTTTGTATCAATTGCACAGTAAACGAATCCATCACAGAGAAGGGCCTTCAGAAATATGCAATGGGAATGGCTTCCAGTCTGTGATTGTAGATGGGACCAACAGATGCAAATGACTACGAAAACGTGTCCCTGTTTTTGTCTGTGATCTTGTTAAATGCATGATGGAGTCCTAAGCTATCTCTGGAAGGAGGAAGTGGAGAGTGAGTTTCCCACCTGTTAAACTGGAACTTTCCTAGCCTAATAATAAGGCAGGGGTTTCCCATCACTTACCTCTGCAAGGAGCTTCCGATATCCTGGAGGGAAAGAAAGAAAGATGTCAGTGGAGCCATTTCTGCACTGACCACTGCAGTGATGACTAATAAATGCTCCCCTTCTTCCCTTTTGGCCAAGTTGCCCAAATAGCTGAGGGATTCAATCTCACCCTGGTTTACCATTTTGCCCTGCAGTGCATGCCGGCTCCATGTTCACCTGCAACCAATTTGTTTACTGCTAGGTACATCTCATACTCCAGTCACAGATCCCAGGACAGCACCTGAAGGAACACGCGCTTGATGCAGTAATGATCACCAACTTGGAAGAGTTTGGAAGGTCGGGTTTTGCAAACTAGCCACAAAGTGTGGGAGGCAGTATCAGTTGTATTCAACTGGTTTTACTCGGATACACTGAAATTAATGAACCTTGGATAGCCATCCCCATTAGTCTACTCTGAGTAAAGGTTACTTGACTACAAGCTTCTACCTCTGGGAATCACAGATGGGGAGAGCCCTATTGGCTTATGGGCTTCCCAGACCAAAGAGAGGACAGGATGCTGAACTGAAGGCGCTTGCAGTTTGATCCAGCAGGACCCTTTTTTGTGACTCCAGAGCTAATAGCTTTCATCCTTCTTGTACCAACTGTTGTTGTTTTTTTTACAACGATATTTTACTGTGGGGGAGGACTAAGGAATGCTTGTACAATCATACCTCAGGTTGAATGTGCTTCAGGTTGAGCGCTTTCGGGTTGCGCTCCGCAGCAGCCCAGAAGTAACGGAGCACGTTACTTCCGGGTTTCGCCACTCGCGCAGACGCTCAAAATGACAACACGTGCATGCGCAGAAACGGCAAAACGCAACCCACGCACGTGCAGATGTGCTGTTGAGGCTTACGTTCCATTCAGGATACAAACGGGGCTCCGGAACAGATGCCGTTCGCATCCCGAGTTACCACTGTAGTCTGAAGCAGCCCACTCCACCCTCTCGCATCAGGATGAGGCCTGACCTGCAGGAGTTCACTCGCTGGTTCCTGAAGCTTCTCCTCCATCTCCCGGATGAGGCTGTCAAGAGAGGAGAGTTCCCTGGAGAGTCTGGTCAGCTGCTCCTCCCTTTTGGCTGCAATCTCCTTCTCCACCTCTTCCATCTGGGCCAGAAGAAGCTTCTCCTGTTCTTCCAGAAACTGGTGCAGTCGCCTGAACTCAGCCACCATCTTTTCCCTCTCTGCACCTGTTTGTTTCTGCAGCAAAGAGATCGAAAGAAGAGAACAGTGGGCCAAAATCAGGCATCTAGCCTGCTCTTGAAGGATGAAGAGGCCAGTTATCCCAATTCCTTTGGAAGGCCACTTCTCAAATTATTTCCCCAGATTTTTATTTAAGACCACAGCACTTATTCACTTTCAAGTAACAGTGATGCTTACAAGCAGGTCTTGACTTTCCTTTTCTGCATCTGCTTTAAATTCCAGAATTTTCTCTCTCTCCTTCCTCACATTGTCTAGGCAGGAGCTGATCTGATTCTGAAAAGAAAACAAAACGAAAGCTTGGTTGCTGTTTTCATTCTTGGAGTTTAATATTCATAATAACCGGAAAGTTGAATCACATGCTTGCTCCCTGCCCCAAAGACTGTGGTCTTTGCCTTCGTCATCCTGGGAGCCTGTGGCGGAATGGGTCAGTGTGTCTGGCTGTTAACCAGAAGGTTGGTGGTTCGAGCCCAACCAGGGATGGCTGTGGGCAGAATTCCGGCATTTCAGGGGGTTGGACTAGATGGCCCTTAGGGTCCCTGCCACCTGCACTGCCCCACCCTCCAGCCCTTTCCTAAGGCAGCTGCTTCCAGAGGAAGGACTGTGCTTGAGTTACTCCTGCATGCAGGGGGGGTATGGGGGCACTGTACTCCCCCAAAAATAAAAAAGGAAATGTTTATTGAAGAGTTTTGGAAGTTTAGTTACTGTTTGGTTGCATGAGGGGAGAATACATTCAAACATTTTCTTGCAAGACCCCCTTCTCTGTAGCTCTTTCACCCTCACCATCCCCAAAGGAAACCCAGAGAGATTTTTTACCTTGTACTCCTGCAACGCCTCCTCCAGAGGGATCACCTCGTGTTTCTTGTGCTCCTTGGATCTGTCACACACCACACAGATGGGGGCTTCTTCCTCCTTGCAGAAGAGCTTCAGGGGCTCCTGGTGCTTCTCGCAGACCCTCCTCTTTCCTTCTGCCCCCTTGTCCCCTGGAAGGGAGACTTTCTCGGCTCCCAGTATTTCCACAACATTTGCCAGCGGCCGATTGGGGATGAGGTTCTTGTGCTGAATGATTTTTCTGCACAGAGGGCAGGAAGCCTCTCCCTCGGATCCCCCCCAGCACCGGATCAGGCAGGCTCGGCAGAAGTTGTGCCCGCACTCCGGGATGATCACCGGATCCCTGAAACACTCCAGGCAGATGGAGCAAGTGGCTTCCTCGAAGAGATCGCGAACGGAACCCCCAGAAGCAGCCATCGCCAGGAAGAGAGCAAGGAGATCTGGGATATTTCTTCTCCCGCCCAGGAAATTTAAGCAGGATCTCGGCTGCCTTAGAGATGTGTCTTTAAATGGCTCAGGGTCTCTTTGATATGGAAATTTATCTATTTGTAATGAGAATTCCTTGCTTCTAATTTAAAGGGCCATGCACCTAGGAGAGGCAGAGATAAGTGCTCGTGTTTGTTATTTTAGCTTCACCGCCTGCCTCGAACGCCGCTGAATGAATGACTCTGCCGACTCCTTCCAACTGCAGGGCACAATGTTCAGCCCAAACTCCACTGCGATGCACATTCCCACGGGACAACTGGACCCTCGTCCGCACTCACAGACCTGGGAAATTTTTAAGCTGCTCTTCAGGTCCAGTTTCTTCCCATTTCCCCCCCACCCACCCATTGATCCCATCTCCAGTCTGTCCATCCTCTCAGAAAAATTAACATTAACCATGGAATTTTTAAAAACCATTTTGGGGGGGGGGGGAGTGTTCTCTCTTTTTACTTGTGATATTTTATATCTTTATATACTAATAAAGTATTATTGTTTGGTGGTTGATACATACCATATTTTTCTGTGTATAAGAAGCCCCCATGTATAAGAAGACCTCTATTTTTTGAGCCCAAAGTGAAGAAATAAAAATATTTTAAACACCAAACAGAACAACTTTGATATTTTGTTAAATATCTAGGCAGCCACCAAAACCTGTGAGCTAATCCTTTCTGTCAAAAAAAATAAAGTGCACTCCTATGTCTACTCAAGAGTAAGTTCAAAGGGACTTATCCCAGGACACAGGGCTATAGGCTTAATTTCCTCTTTGCTCCACAGAGCTCAGAAGAGGTTAGAAAGATGTGCTGCCTTCACTTCCACTTCCGACTTGAGAATTGCCATTTAGAAGACCATGATAAAAATGTTGAATGAAAACACCTATTCCTATTTGTTGCCCCATCTGTTTGGCATTGGTTGTGTAGCAGGAAACCCCCCCCCCCATCATTGTTTGTACAACCTTCACACTCACACACTACATACGCTACGCTTCTGTTATAAATTCATAGAAAATCAACCATACATCGGATTTGCACTGCTCCATTTTTATTTTACTCCATGAAGGAAGAACTACAAAATGGGGAAGGTTTGATACAGGGCAGCCATAATCCCTTGAGCATACCAGTACATACACAGGAGCCCTGCCCAGTTGCTATGCCAACCCTGATGGTCCCAGAAAGAAGACCATCAAGATCACAAAGAACTTGCATATGGGAGTGGATTCAGCACAGATTGGAACAAAGGACAATAATCAGCTCTTCCCTCTGGAGACAGGAAACTGCAAACTCCCCTCTGTCACCTGGAAAGTACTCGTGGGGAGGGGGAAAGAGGGGAACCAGCCAGGTGACAGGACACTCAAGTTACCACCACAACTCTTCCCTCAACCCCTCCTTTCTGTTATGTATGCATGATGTTTCTGGGGGTGGGCTTGATCTACAGGATGGGAATTTCAAAAGTCTTGATAAGACCTTGCACACCATTTTTTCTGTGTCTTTCCTCTCCCCTGCAAGTGAGGGGAGCACCCTGTTGCAACAGTTCAATAAAGGCCAAGCCTACAGGCTGCTGTTTTGCTCCAAGTTATCCTGGTTGGTGTCTTTGTTTTTGTCCAAGGGAGCCCTCGGATTTTTCCATTAACAGTTGCAATGCTTCCGTTGAAAACAGGGTGAGGAACTATTATAATTGGCATTCTTTTCATCCCCCCTCCCCTTCAATTTGCCCACAACTGACTGTATTTTTTAAAAATAGGGTGTCAATAGGGTACCTGCTTTCTCACTGAAATGGCAGGTACGGCTGAGGCTCACTTCTCTCCTGGTGGTGGGATTCCGACAATATTGCAATAAGGCAATATTGCATAAGTCAGGAAGAGCCCCGAAAATGCCCCCCCAAGGAACCATCCCAACCTGTCTGAAGCCAGAGATCTTCAGAGCCTTATGCAACCTTCGTAGAGGCCGGTAAGCAAGGTAAGAAACCCTTTCTCCCACGGCCAAAGCCCCCCCCCCCAATTCCTTTCTGGGCTTTGGAGACTCTTGTGAGATCTCCCACAGTCCCCTCCAAGAGGTTTTCCCATCTCTCGCCCTCTTTCTATTTATTAATTTGTTTTCACAAAGTGCTCCAGGCTGCAATCATGCAAGTAAGTTGTGCGTTCTGGGTCGACTAGCAAACAGGTCTCTGATTTTGCTATATTGCTTCACTGAGTAGCAGCAAAACAAAAAGGGGGGGGGGTTGGGATTTTGGAATTTCCATTCATGGTCAGTGGAGGTTTTGGGGTAGGAAAGGGAATCTGAGAAAGGGATTGAGGCTGAGGAAGGTTTTAAGTGATACCCGTGCATAATTCTGGTTTTATTCATAAAAGATGATGGTATTGTATCTCAAGTTGGAGGTTGTAGAGAGAACATCAAAACAGGAATATTGCGGGGGGGGGGTGCTGTTGTTTCCTAAATTATTTTCTTGCTTCTTTCCCCCTTTGCACCACCTGCACTGACAGAAGTAGCCGATTCCCAAGGGAGAGAAAACAGGCAGGTTTGGGGACTGACAGGGGACCCAGTCAATCAGTGTCATTCACAAAACTGGCCTGAGAAGGGAGAGTTGTATCATGATTGACACAAGGGGTGACCAATCACCGTTCTGCAAATATGGTTTCTCCTTAAGTGCCTGTCAGCTCAGTCCTGGAGACTGAAGGTGCCATGATGACAATGAATATACGCTTGTCTGTCTGCACCTTCAGTCAAGAGAGTCTCAGGTTCGCTTTCCTGCTCACGAAAAAGTAGGGCTGGAGGGTCTCTCCCGAGAAGGGGGCTGCTGTATCTGCATGGAGAAGGGCTGCTGTATTAGCATCGTAAAAGGACACCCGTCCCCCTTCACAGTTCAGGGTCACTCGGATCCTCTCGGGCTCCTCACATGGAACAGGGGCCTTACGAGGGGAGGAGAACTTGACCTCACCATCCGACTTCCCCAAACCCCAGATCCCTTCCGTAGTATTAAAATACAAAACGCCCTTCTTCTTCACAGACTTTCTGGCAACCCCCACCCCCCATGTCTCCTCTCTTCCCACAATGACCTCCCAGAAATGTCTGCCTGATGTGAAACCCTCACACCCCAGAACACAGCAACATGTGTCAAATCTCTTAGGGTTGTTTGGCAGGTCTTGACGCACTTTTCCCTCTCTGACACTCTTTCGATCCTCAGACAGGATGAGGAGGGGATGTGCTGTGTCTGGATCCAAAGTTACACTTTCTGTGGGGGCAGAGGAGGAAAGAGAAGAGAAACGACGTGTGATAGGAGATAATGTGATAGGAATTTCATGGTATTAGATATATGGTAATGCTCATAACTGCACATACATAGATCAACACAGGAAGACCAACCTGGAACCATTTTGATTCCTAAACTGACCAAATCCTTTCTCTGCAAGGTTAAACTGGAAAAGCCTCCCCATTGTCTCTTTCCTCACAAGATATGTCTGTTTGAATAAGGTGTGAGCCTGTAACCTGGCCCAGGAAATAAGTATTTTACCACTACAAAAGAATGGCCAGGCTCCCCAGGAAATCCAATCAAGTAACTTGCCAGACAGGAGATAAACTGACAGGAGAAAAACAACATTTAAATTTCTGATGTAGGTGGGATGTATCGGAGGGGTGGTCTTAGGTTACACCCCTTCTGTGATGTATGCATAATGTTTCTGGGGGTGGTCTTGATCTACAGGATGGGAATTTCAAAAGTCTTTATAAACCCTTGCACAGCAATTTTGGGGGTCCTCTTCCTCTCCTGCGTGTGAGGGGAGCACCCTGTTGCAACAGATCAATAAAGATCAAGCTTACTAGCTGCTTTGCTTCTCAATATTCTCTGGTTGGCCTCTGTTATTTTCTCCTACCAATAGGGAACCTATGTAAGGACTCTATATGGGCTCTTGGATACCCCATAAGGGAAAAGGGCATATTTTTATTTACAACAGATGTCAACGGGGAAGCTGACTTTTCTTTAGGTACATGACAGAAACAGCATCCCCTCTGAAATGAACAGGGTCTCCATGGCTCTGCCTTCGAGACAGGGATGTGTATCAAGTTCTTAATGACTCTTGAAATATTTGCAGTTCTTTCAAGTGTTTGAAGTACTTAACACACATTCTCTACATAGAACCCTTGCAACTTCCCTGTAAGTTAAGTCAATCTTAACTATGCCCATTTTTCAGATGGGAGGACTGAGGCTGAGAGACAGTGGCTTGTCTAAGGCCACCCCCACCCGCCACAGTTCATGGCAAAAGGGTCTTCTAGTCCAACCCCCTGCAATAGAAGAATCCCAACTAAAGTATTCATGACAGCCCCCCCCCCCAACCTCTGCTTATAAACCTCCAAGGAAGGAGAGCCCACCACCTTACGAGGGACTCTGCTCCATGTTCTGCAGTGTGATGCAGGAGTCCCTGGGAGGTGTTTGGGACTATGGTTTGTTTTTCCCAGGCAAACTATGAGCAATCAGCCAAGAACAAATTTGATTATATCTTGCAGTTTGGTTAGAGCGATGCAGAAAATTTATAGTTCTATTACATCGTTGACATGAATGGCTTTCTTTTCCTATGAATTGTGTTAATTGTTAATGCATTTATTGTTGCAATCCTAAGATAAAGGGTGACACACACACACACACACACACACACACACACAAAACCACAAAAAAATTATCACCTTCAATGCAAAGACCCCATCCTGGCTCCCCAGACCTGATTTGGCTATATAACTCGTCTTTTTCTTCACTGTTCCTCACATTTATGGAAAAGGGGGGGGGCAGTGGAAGCACAATGAGAAGCCCATTTAGAAATTAGTCAGGCTGGTGGACATTAGGAAGAAGATCTGCTCTGCAGTCCTCTCGCCACGTTATGGAAAGTTAGTCAAGCGATTTCTTTTTAAAGACACACATTTGTACAGTGGCCTTTGGAAATTAAGTGGGATACTGGATGTTGCGAGTGCTGCTATTAGTAAAAAAAAAAATTGTAAAATGTAATGGGTTTTTCTAATTTATTGTTGTATTGATTAGCCTTTATGTATTTTACTTACTGCTGTTTTCTAAAAGAATCCCAGAATATAATTTTAAAGATAAGTAGGAGTTTCCTTTATGCTGCCATCTGCTGCACCTTTTCCAGCTCTTATGGATCCCTTTTTGTGGTGTCCAGGATCAGGCCAGACTAGACTTCTGTCTTCCCACTGAGCCTTTTCCCCTGGTCTGTGGTGCAATTCTGCCCTGCTCTTTTAAGTTTACTCAGGTTTCTCTAGTTAAAGCAGTGACGTCATGTCTCCCCTCCTACACAAAAGCTGAGGGAAGACCCCCAATCTTGCAGGGAAGCCGGACCCCTAGAGTTCACACTCAGGCAGCCCCCAGCTCCCTCCACTGACACCAGAACCCGTTTAATTTCTCGCCCCCAAAGGCTGTTGCAGCCATTTTCTGAGCTATTTGTGCTCATGCATTTCCCACACTTACACCTTTCTCTTACATAAACTCTCCTAAAAGGGGGCAGGGATCTTGTATGGCTCAAAGGGAAATTTCCCCCTCATGTGCCGGGAGCATTTGGCTTCACACCACCCCTGTGTCTTACTGAGACTGGGCACAGAAAAGCCAGCCATCCTGGGCTGGGGGCTTCCTAGGAGTCTGCAGGATCAGGCCAAGAGCCCCTCTAGCCCAGCATGCTGCTCTCACGGAACAGATGCCTCTGGGAAATAAGGGGAAATAAGGCATGGATGGAAGAGCTGCGGTGGCCTGGTCTTTTGAGAAGTGGAACCCCCTCTCCCGAATTTTGCCTTGGAAAATGGCTGGGGAAACCCAGCCAGATGGTCGGGGTATAAATAATAAATTATTATTGTTATTATTAAATGTACCTTTTTGAAGCTGAAGTCCATATTCCACAGTGTCTGGAAGAGAAAAGGGAACAGAGATTTAGCATCACACCATCAAAGAAAGAACAATATGAGCTCATGAGATTGTAGCCAGGTGTTGTGGACTACAAGTCCCATCACCCCTAACCACTGGCCACGCCAGCTGGAGAGATTCCAGAGACCAGCAAGAAGGGTTTACCGTCCCCTTTCAATTGCATAAGTAAAATCAGTTGTGAATCATCTACATATTAAAGTGTGACTTCTAGATATTGAAAAAGTATAAACAAAAAAACCATTTTCCTTGCATGGCTAATATTCCATATGATCTGGAGCCTGTCATGAACACTTCTAAACAGCCAGTATAAAATGCTTTCAGCCCTTCTTTACTAACCTCTGAACTGCTGCATGACTCCCTCCAGGAAGGGATTTATATCTCCGAAGTCCCAGATCCTCCACTTCAGGTCAGGAGGAAAAGCCACAGGAGGATCCTCTAAGTTCTCCTTCTCCTGAGACCTGGGAGGAGAAGAACAAAGTCAAGCCAACATCCTTCCAATGCAAGGAGCTTTCTGACAAGGCAGGTGTCTCATCCTGATGATAAAGGCACCATGGATATATCATGAAGACTTGGGAACAGGGTTTTCCTATAACAAAAGGGAGCATCTAGATGATGTGTGGATTTAGAAAGCATCTAAGAAGTTGAAGAAAAACCAACCCACACCCGCTTCCAAAATATGCTGAAGGAAATATAGGAATTTGAGACCACATATATCAGCTTCGTTACCTTCAAATTATTTTTTTTTAGGAAAGTGAGCAACACTGGGTCCTTACGTGGAGATTTTAGGACTACACCAGTTTTAGTGAAGCATTTCAAGTGATTAATGAGCAAAACATATTGATCTGGTATGTGCCTTTCTGAAAAATAAGGAAATTCAGAATCCTTTAGAATGGTTTTTGCAATTAACATTATAAATGTATTTTAGCACAGTAGCTATATTTAAAAAATGGGGAAAATATTAGAAAATAATATGTATAAAACATTAGAAAGTCTTAAGTTGTCTGGAGGACAAGACTCTCAGCGGCTACTATTCACAATGGCTGCGTCAAAGGCAGTGGTGCCTCTGAACCACAGGAGGGGAGTGTCCTCTGGGGCTCGGATCCTGCTCACCATGGGTTTCCTACGGGCATCTGGTTAATCATTGTGAAAACAGGATGGTAGACTAGATGGGCCACTGGCCTGATCCAGCAGGGCCCTTTCTCACCTTCTTATGTCTGAGGAAGAACCTGCAGGAGCCTGAAATACACTGGATATTTAAGGGTAAGTTATAGTGAAGATATTTACAAGCCCCTTTGGGATGTCCCCCCTTTTTGTATCAATTGCAGAGTAATTAAATCCATTACAAAGAAAGGCCTTCAGATATATGCAATGGGAATGGCTTCCTGACTGTGAGTTTAGATGGGACCAATAGCTACCACAAAAATGTGTCCCTATTTTTGTCTGCCATTTTGTGAAATGGACGATGGAGTCCTACATTATCTCTGGAAGGAGGAAGTGGAGAGTGAGTTTCTCACCTGTTAATCAGGAAAATTCATAGCATCAGAATAACGCAGGGGTTTCCCATCACCTACCTCTGCAAGAAGCTTCCGATATCCTGGATGGAAAGAAAGAAAGGAAGAAAGAAAGGGAGGGAGGGAGAGAGGATGTCAGTGGAGCCAGTTCTGCTGTTGTTGTTTTTATCAATTTTGTATACAACCCTGTACCCGCACGTCTCTGGGTGGTTCACGAGATAAAATCACAGTATAAAAATATATAATTCAAAATAAAAACAAGAGCAACCAAATAATCTAAACTGTCTTCAGAGGCAGCCCCATGTACTACCACCAAGCTATGTACCCAATCCATCAGAGGAAGCGTAACCCTATCAAAAGCAGCCCATCTCCCACCCATCCAGTCTAGGGGTCCTTCCACTAATGGCTCCTCAGTCTTATCTGGATTGAGCTGCAGTTTGATGACTCCCATCCGGTCCGTTATGGAGACAAGACAATGGTCCAGCACTTCCACTGCCTCACCTGAAGGTGTAAAGGAGAGTCACCAGCATATTGCTGACAACGGGCTCCAAACCTCTGCATGACTCCAATCAGTTATCAATACTAAGCAGCTGAGTTCCCCTTGCAGGGAAACAGAGGGGGGCAGAGTGCTGCTGGTTCTTTAGGCTTCCAGCCACCTCTGGTTGGCCAATGCAAGAACACGATGCTAAAGTGAAGAAGCCTGTGGCTTGATCTAGCAGCACCCCTTTTGTGACCCCAGGCCTTTCTCCCTTCATGCACCAATTGTGTTTTTTTACAGCAGCTTCTTTGTGGGGGGTGGGGTGGGGGTTTAGATATGTTATCCTCCTGTCTGTAGTCTGAAGCATCACACTCCACCCTCTCGCATCAAGACCAGGCCTGACCTGCAGGAGTTCACTCTCTGATTCCTGAAGCTTCTCCTCCATCTCCTGGATGAGGCTGTCAAGAGAGGAGAGTTCCCTGGAGAGTCTGGCCAGGTGCTCCTCCCTTTGGGCTGCAATCTCCTTCTCCACTTCTGCCATCTGGGCCAGAAGATGTTTCTCCTGTTCTTCCAGAAACTGGTGCAGTCGCCTGAACTCAGCCACCATCTTTTCCCTCTCTGCACCTGTTTGTTTCTGCAGCAAAGAGGTTGAAAGAAGAGAAGAGTGGGCCAAAATCAGGCATCTAGTCTGCTCTTGCAGGATGAAGAGGCCAGTTATCCCAATTCCTTTTGAAGGCCACTTCTGAAATTTTAGAGAGATTACGCCTATATTCAGCAGGGAAAGAGCTTCCCACCCCCTCCTTTTAATGGTCCTTCATGTCTGTGGGAGATACGGCTGTTCAAAAAAAACACGCTTTCTGTATTCCATATTCCTCCCCCCCATATTGATCCTAGACCACGGGTGTCAAACACAAGGCCCGCGAGCCGAATCCGGCCTGCCAGACCTCGTCATGTGGCCCGTGTAGCTGCCAGCCCGGCCTGCCCGCTTCTCCCTGCAAGGCGGCACGCTGTGGGCGGGGATGGGGGGCTGGAAGGCGGGCGGTGGAGAAAGCGAAGGTGCTCCCTTCCAGCGCCGTTACTCAGCCGGCCTGAGAGAAAATTTCTGAGGCGGAGGCGGCCTTCGTCCAGGGTCGGGAGGCCATGGTGGGACTTTGCCCTCCCGGCGGCCTGGAGCATCTGGAGCTGGGGCGGCTGTGGGACCCGCCGGGTAGCGGTGACGGCGGCGGCGGAGTCGTTGTCGGCGCTTCTTCTCCATCTCCTCCTCCTTTGTCTTGCTCGCCGTCGCCGCCGCTCTCGTCTTACTTGAGGCAGGCCTGGAGCCGGGACAACCCGGGCTTCGAGCCCAAGGAGGAGGCGGGCGAAGTGGCCAGGGCAGCTGGCGGGAGCGTGGCGGCGGGGCCCGTGCTGCAGATGGGCGTGGTGGAGTGGGGCCGAGGAGGGGCGCCTTCGCCCTTGGAGCCCGACGCCCGGGAGGGCCCGCTGAGAGCGGGAGGCAGCGGAGGCACAGGCGGCGCGGCGAAAAGGAGGAAGGTGGAGGGGACGGTGAAGGCCAGCGGCCTTGCTCCGCCGGAGGCGGCCCGACGGCAACGCCACGTTTCCCTCACGAGGAGACGGGCGAGGAGGTCGCCGAGCAGCCTCCGTCGCCGCCTCGCCTGGGCCAAAGGGATGGCGCACCGCCTGCAAGTTGAGCCGCCGCCCGGCCGGGCCCTTCCGTCGCCCTTCCCGGCTCACATCTCTCCTGTTTCGCCTTATTACTTTTATGTTACTCACGAGCCTTCTGCTCTGAAGACATGCAAATAATCCGTTCAGCTCCTCTGCAATCTCCTTTCCCACCTTTAGCACATCTTTGATTCCCTTGTTGGCCAAAGGCTCTACCACAGACATGGTAGAGTCCGGCCCCTTCGGCAGTTTATGGGGTAAAGTCCTCAAAAAACCCCTCAACAACTTCAACCCTAAAAAAATAAAATAAAGCTCAACAATTTCAATCCAAAAAAAGTGCAACTACTTTGGTTGGCCCTCACGGCCCTTCACTTCATCAAATCTGGCCCTCCTTGAAAAAAGTTTGGGAACCACTGTTCTAGACTACAGCATTGTTCATCTTAAAGTAGTAACAATAGTTCTTACAAGGAGGTCTTGGCTTTCCTTTTCTGTGTTTGCTTTAAATACGAGAATTTTCTCTCTCTCCTTCCTCACATTGTCTAGGCAGCTGCTGATCTGATCCTGAAAAGAAAACAAAATCTAAATTGGGCTGCATCACACATTAACAGGCAGGCTGAATCCTATGTTTGCTCCCTGCCCCACATCCCTGGGTCTTTGGCAGAGGTTCCCCTTTTTCATCCCAGATGAGGCAGAAATGGGGCTGCCCTATATCAGAGCTGAGAAACATGGGGGTTTTGCTATTTGTCCCCCACACTGAACACACCTCCAACATCTCTCCCCCCCCCTTTTATTAAATTAATCCTAAATGTTGTAATCTTTCCTCCCAGGCGAGTTACTGCAGCCTGCATTCAGGGGTCACTGGGGGCACTTTACTCCCTCAAAAAGAAAAAGAAATATTTATCGTATAAAGTTTCAGAAGTTTAGTTTTATCAGGCTGCACAAGATCTCTTGCTGGAGAATTCCTTTTGGGTGGCAAGTAGAGAGAATACATTACATCATCATCATTATTGCAAACCCCTCTTGTCTGCAGCTCTTCCACCCCCAAGAAAGACCCACTGCCTTTTCCTACCTTGTAGTCCTGGAAAGCCTCCTCTAGAGGAATCACCTCGTGTTTCTTGTGCTCCTTGGATCTGTCACACACCACACAGATGGGGCTTTCGTCCTCCTTGCAGAAGAGCTTCAGGGGCTCCTGGTGCTTCTCGCAGACCCTTCCTTTTCCTTCTCCCTCCTTTCCCTCTTTTCCCCCCAGATGGTTGAATTTCTTAATTATTTCTACAAAATTTGCCAGCTGCAGGTTTCGCCTGATGCTGCCTTGCTCCACTGTTTTCCTGCACTGAGGGCAGGAAGCCTCTCCCTCGGATTTCTCCCAATACTGGGTCAGGCAGGATCGGCAGAAGTTGTGCCCGCACTCCGGGATGATCACTGGATCCGTGAAATAATCCAGGCAAATGGAGCAAGTGGCTTCCTCGCTGAGATCCCGGACGGGACCCGCAGAAGCAGCCATGGCTGCTGCCTCGCCAGGAAGAGGGAGCTGGTTTCGTTTTCTCTCTTTTGCGTCTGTAATGGGCGTGTTCCCTTTCCAGGAAATTCAGATGCGATTACTCAGGATCTCTGCTGCCTTGGAGTTGGGTGGAGCTCCATAGATATAATTGAATGCTCATCCTTGGTGGCTGCTCGTTTAAGGAACCATTTCCCTCCGAGAGCTGGTGAAGTCTGTTGTTTTTTTGTTGACTATCAGCATGTCAGCCTCAGACTACTTTGCAAGCTAATGAATGAATTTCCGCCCCGCCCCCGCCTTGCTCCATTCACACTCCTCTTTCTAGTTAGCAGCCACCACATACAGAGGAGAAACAGCCCAGCCCTTCATCCCGGTGCCAGTTTTCAGTGAGTCGGTCTGACAGAATCGCCAGCGTCTGATAATGTGCAATAATAACCTCTGGAACGAACTCTGCAAACAGCTCAGCTAAATGGTATCCAGATATTTGCCAATCACACCGCAGGGCAGCTATTAACAGCGGGTGCTTTCACTTAGCCCCATTTTCTCAATGAATGCAGCCCTTTGTCAGTGAAATATCACTTTTGTCAGAGAGAACATGAACCAAACAAGTTCCTCTGCCTGGGGGAGGGACAAGAGGCGGGCTTCCTCTCCTGACTGACGTAACAGAAAGCCAATGAAAATGTGGCCAACCCCGCCTGCCTCTAAAGTTCATGCAGAGAAGCAGGAGTCAAACTAGGGACTCCTCTGATTCACAGCTCAGTATTTTGCCTTGCATCTCATCAAATACCATATCTGAAAGGTCAGGAAGAACTGGCAGCAGGCCACAGCAGAGAAAATACCCTCTTTGCAGATACCACCCAAGTTTCTGTTATATATTTAAATTACGTTATCCTGCAACTTTCCAGGTACTGTAGTTTATATACATCAAAAACAGTGACACTTGAACCGAACCACCTTGGATTAGTTTATCCGTGCCTTTTCTTCCCTGCACATGTCATAGGTGAGTGAAAAATGAATTGGAGGCTGCAGTCTTGGCGTAACCCCCCCCTTACATCTGTTTTCAAATGGACACACTGTTGGGTAACGCAAAATCAATTTGCAATGAGCTTTTATTGTTGGAATGATACCAGTTTATTGCTTGCGGTTCATTTAGAAGTGATGCAGAAAATAGATGTTGCATCTTTTATAATGATATCTATTGTATTGTTGCTATAAATTGCTTTCTTTTACTACAGATTGGTTTGATGTAAGATCTAGGAAGTGTCACTCCCACCAGTAACTTAAAATGCAAGAGCCCAACCTGGCTCCCTGTATCGGATCAACTATATGACTTGTCTTTCTCTAGACCACGAGACTCTTCATTTCAGGGTTGTGGGTTCGTGCCCCACGTTGGCTGAAATATTCTTGCGTTGCACAGGGTTGTTTAATGACCCTCACTGTCCTTTACAACTTCTACAAGTCTATGATTCTATGTTTCTCCTAAAACTGTGCCTCCATTAGACCCTGACGTTTACCTTTTTACAGCTTTAGTCCAGATTCCACAGCGTCTGGAGAGAAAAAAGGGAAGAGAGATTTAGCATCACACCATCATTCAGATAACAAACCCGGTAACAACAATATGTGCTCATGCGATTGTAGCCAGAGTGGTGCATTCTAGATGTTGTGGACTACAAATCCCATCATCCCTAACCACTGGTCATGCCAGCTGGAGGCTATGGGAGTTGCACTTGAAAATATCTGAAAGCCACCATGATGAGCACCCTTGCATATGCCAGGGCAGGGGCAATGTCAAGGTTCAGGCCTGCCCAGACCTAGAACCTGGTGTCTCCTAAGGTGATGTCTCTGCTTTTTTAAGTACCCGCCACCTAAAGAACAATAAAACCATCAATGCATATCCTTGCCTTCTGGCCTTCCCGAGGATGGGCTGTGGAAACACCTGCCTCAGGAAACCCATCAATGGATGTTCATTATCCCCCTACAAATGCTGTGTACTTGACTGTATATCCCAAGGATTATGGGGGGTGGGGTATCCAGGTTGAGTACGTGACCTCTCCCTTAGAAAATTATGAAGGAAGACAATGTCCAAGTCCACCTTTCCTTTTGAAGCAAAATGTCATTGAAATGGGGGAGAAATGACCTCGCATGAAATCTCGGGTTTGCAATTTTGGGAGAGGGGAGACTGCAGTGATGGGGAGCAGGCCGGCTGGTGAAGCCCCCTAGATTTAGAGGCCCGAGTTGCCCTGCCCTCGCAGGAAGTCTTGGCTTTGCTATTTTGGGAGAGGGAAGACTGCGGCACTGGGGTGTGGGCAGGCTGGCGAAGCCCCCTAGATTTAGAGGCCCTAGGCTTCATCTTTCTGTTGGGAAAGATGGAGGGCACAAGGAGAAGGGGACGACAGAGGACGAGATGGTTGGACAGCGTTCTCAAAGCTACCAGCATGAGTTTGACCAAACTGCGGGAGGCAGTGGAAGACAGGAGTGCCTGGCGTGCTCTGGTCCATGGGGTCACGAAGAGTCGGACATGACTAAACAACTAAAAAACAACAACAGGCTCCAGCCTACTTAGCCTATACATAAACCCGGCCCTGCCTAGCACCCAAGTCACTACAGGTCTGGTTTTCAAAAAACTGAAACACAGCCAGGGATTTTTTTGAGGTGTGGGGACTTTTGTGGGGAGGGCAGAACTGAGAAATCTGTGACACAGTTGGTCAGTTAGTTAAGTGTTTTCTTATTTATTTATTTGATTTAAGGGGCCAGCTGCCCTCCCTGCCCCCCTCTGTCTACACCCATGGCAGACATCTTTGAGGGGAAAGATGAGAAAGCAGGGGTCATGGCAGAACCCAAACTGGATTTAAATCCCCCTTCAGAGCTTCACTGTTGACACAGGAATACCTGAACATGAGCTGCAGTATAAAAGAACTTCGCAAGGAGGGCTTGGGAGCACATCTCTGAAGAGGGCTTGGCAACGTGGTGCAGATGCTGAGAAAATGGATAGGGAGATTTTTTTGTGCATGTTATACAAAAGAATAAGAGGGGATCTGTAAAAAAAAACATATAGATGTATCTGATTGTTCACAACAAGTCACCTTGGAGAAAATAATTGTATAAGTGGGAATTTACTACCACTCCCTGAAATTCCCTAAATTGTCTCTGTTCTGTCCTTGGAACTTCTGTCAGATGCTCTTACGTTCTGGGGATTAGCAAGTCAAGTCAGGGAGACCCCTTGAGAAACCTTTCCTGGAGGTCAGTAAGCAAGGCAGAGGGGCTTAGAAACCCTTTGCACAGCAAGATATAGGACCCCAAAATTGTAATGCCCCCCCATCTTGCTTTCTGGGCTCTGGGTGCTCTCGTGAGATCACACACGGTCCCGTCTGACAGTTCCCTCCCACTATCTATCTATCTATCTATCTATCTATCTATCATCTGTGTTTTGACGAAGCACACAAGGCTGTGATTGCATAATTGAGTTATGTGCAAATTTTGGGCCTCTTTGGATAGAGATTGTTGAATTGCCACATAAGACGAAGGAAAGGGATTTTGGTTGTTCATGGCCAGTGGAGATCATCTTGGGGGAGGGAAAGGGAAACTGAGAACAGGATTAAGGCTGAGGGGGGTTTTAACTGATGTCCTTTCAGAATCATCTTGCCAACAAAGGTCCGTATAGTTAAAGCTATGGTTTTCCCAGTGGTGATGCATGGAAGTGAGAGCTGGACCATAAAGAAGGCTGATCGCCGAAGAATTGATGCTTTTGAATTATGGAGCTGGAGGAGACTCTTGAGAGTCCCATGGACTGCAAGAAGATCAAACTTCTCCATTCTGAAGGAAATCAGCCCTGAGTGCTCACTGGAAGGACAGATCGTGAAGCTGAGGCTCCAATACTTTGGCCACCTCATGAGAAGAGAAGACTCCCTGGAAAAGACCCTGATGTTGGGAAAGATGGAGGGCACAAGGAGAAGGGGACGGCAGAGGACGAGATGGTTGGACAGTGTTCTTGAAGCTACCAGCATGAGTTTGACCAAACTGCGGGAGGCAGTGGAAGACAGGAGTGCCTGGCGTGCTCTGGTCCATGGGGTCACGAAGAGTCAGACACAAATAAACAACTAAACAACAACAACAACAAGGGTCACCTAGTCCAACCCCCTGCAATGCAGGAATCTTTTGCCCAATGTGGGGCTCCAACACACAACCCTAATATTAAGAGCCTCATGCTTTACCGAATGAGCAATGTAAGGCCATTAAGGTTATGATCTCGTCTTTATAAAGCTGCAAGTCAGACTCAACTCTCTTTTGGGAGGCTGTAGAAAGAACAGTATCAGAACCGGAATAAGAGCAGGGTTGTTGCTGTTTTAAGTATTAGTCTGCTTATTTCCCCCTGAAGCAGCTGATTCTCTCTCTCTTTTTTTTTTTTGAAATAATTTTTATTAACAGGCCAATCACATCACATAGTTCAAATCACATTAGTTCCAGATTATACAGCCAAATTTTAAATTTTTGGGGGGTACCCATATATCAAGCTCCGCACGAGTCCAAAATTCCAGATGACTCCAGACATCACTTGTTTGCTGCTTTTGTTCGACAGTTCCATCCAGTTCGGTTTGGATAGACCTTTATTACCTTCTTTCTCTTCTTGTTATTATCATTTATTCCTTTCTTTGCGATCTCTGATAATTTTCACAAACAGATTGAAAATTTAGCGTCTCTGTGTGGGTTTTGTGCTCTTCCAAACTCATATTATTCAGAAACAACCTCTGTTAAATACTTCCATAAACAGTGTTAATCTTCGGTCTGTCCATTATTATTCCTCAGGCTGGCCCAATAAATCAAGTAAATTAGGGGGCTCTGTCAGGTCAAACTTGCATTCCAACATTCCTTCTCTTTCACGCAGTCCTGATTCTCCTCCCCCTGATCTTCTCCGACCATCCTGTCTTGGCGAGACGCCATATTTTTTTAACTGCGTCATAGAAATTTTCCTCCTTCTCACCATTCGATCTTCTCTTATTGTATTATATTTCCTCCCACACAGTCTTAAAGTTTATGATTATTAAAACGTGACGATCTTATTTCTTTCTGGGGTGGAGGGTATTATTGTCGTATCATGCAAAGGAAACAGAAAGAGTTTTTTTCCTCCACCCCCCCCTTCATTCCAACCTTACATTCTCATAGTGGTAGTTCATCAAAAGATTTACTTATCCATCCGTCACTCCCGGTCACAGAGATGCATTAATCAGCAGTCTTATCGTCGAGCTTCACTTGATATATGTGCTTCAGCCTTCTTCCAATCCATTATTTCCAATTATAATTCCAAGCTGAAGCAACCAGCACGGGCTGATTGGAATCGGCGTCGGGAAGATCTGATTCCACCAAGGGCTTGTGCCAAGTGTTCTCCACCCCCGTCTCTCGGATCAGGGGGTGCATTATGAACACCGCTGGCAGGGCAGTCCCCCCCATCCCCTTGGGGGGGCCAGGAAGGCTGCCAACTTCCCATAGCAGCCCCTTAATACCTCGTATGGGTCAGAGAGATGTTATTGTCGGCCATCTTCCAACACGCCACCTAGTGGCCCTGAAGCAGCTGATTCTCAAGGGAAAGCATGTGGGAGAGACAACAGGCAGGTTTCAGGACTGGCAGGAGAGCCAACCAATCAGTGCTGTTTACCAACCTGCCCTGAGAAGATAGACTTGGCATCATGACTGGCAGGAAGTCTGGCCAATCACTGTCCTGCAAACACTGTTCTACTTTGGGGGGGGGGCAACCCTTGAGGAGTGTGTGGTGATGAGTGGTTGGGGTGAGGGAGAGCTTTCATTCTTTCCAGAACTAACTGAAAGTTCTTGAAGATTCCAGAAGATTTCGGATGCTGCAAGAAGCTTCCAGAAGGCTGGAAGTTTTTCTTTAGCCAAGGCCACATCTTTGAGAGGAGCTGCTTCTGTTCTTACAGCAGCTGTATGAAAACTGTGTTTAGTCTGCATTGATCTGGCAAGCAGACAGAATGCAAGAGAGGGAAGAGCAGGGCATTGCGGGTTGCAAAAAGCAAAGCCCAGAAAACTCTAAGGAAGGAACTCTTCGGCAGATGAACTCTGTAAATGGGAACTGATATAAGTTTTAAAAACTGCTCCTTTTGCCTTATGGGGTACCCAAGAGCCCTTATAGAGTCCTTTTGTAGGTTCTCTATCGGTAGGAGAAAATAACAGAGGCCAACCAGAGAATATTGAGAAGCAAAGCAGCTAGTAAGCCTGATCTTTATTAACTGTTGCAACAGGGTGCTCCCCACACACACAGGAGAGAGGAGGAGGACCCAGAACAAAGGTGTGTCCGCCCTTATATAGACATTTTAAATTGCCCACCCTGGAGTCCAAGACCATCCCCAGAAACATCATACATACATCACAGAAGGGGTGTAGCCCAAGACCACCCCCCAGATACATCATACCTGCATCACAGAAAAGGCGGTCTACAACAGAAATCTGAGTGCCTTGTTTATCTCCTGTCTGGCAAGTTACCTGATTGCATTATCTGGATTTTGGCCACTCTTTTGTTATTATAACTATTTAATTTCTGAATCTAGGTCACAGTTCACAGGCTCACACCCTGTTCATATCTTGAATGTGGATTTGAGAGGACAGGATTTGTGAGGAAAGAGACAGAGAAATATTTGAGGTCAATTTGTTCAGGACCTAATCTGTGGGGTTTCAGACATGTGGTTTATATATACAGTTACGAACATTTAATTTTTTTATATATGACCTTAAAATTCTTATAACAGGAACCATTAAGCTTTTATGGCCCGATGGTAAAATACTTCTGTCTGTAATTAACTGAATCTGTGAGCTACCGCCTTCGTTGTCTGGGTCAGAGCTTCTGAAGCGCTTTGATGTTGCGCATCGCTCTGCTGATTTAGGACTGGTGGCACTGAGAAGCATACTGAGCAGCGAACCTGGAACCTTGTCTGTCTCTACCCTCAGAGAGTGCTAAGTGGCCTTCGGCAGACACATAAAACAAAGGCTGGAGGGTCTCTCCTGAGAAGGAGGCTGCTGGAAATTCGTGGAGAAGGGCTGCTGTATCAGCATCGTAAAAGGACACCCATCTCCCTTCATAGTTCAGGGCCACTCGGATCCTCTTGAGGGGCAGCTGAACTTGGGGGAAGAATAACTTGAACAAACCGCCCCACTTCCTCAAACCCCAGATCCCTTCCATAGGACCAGAAGAGAAAACACCCTTCCTCTTCACAGACTTTCTGGCCACCCCCACCTCCCACCCCCCCTCTCTTCCCACAGTGACCTCCCAGAAATGTCTGCCTGATGTGAAACCCTCACATCCCAGTACATAGGTTTGTGTGTCAAATCTCTCAGGTTTGTCCGGCAGGTCTTGAGGCCCTTCTCCCTTTCTCACACTCTTTCGATCCGCAGACAGGATGAGGAGGGGATGTGCTGTGTCTGGATCTAAAGTTACATTTTCTGTGGGGGGAAAGAGAAGAGAAACGATGTCAACGGGGAAGCTGACTCTTTTTAAGGCACATGACAGAAACAGCATCCCCTCTGAAATGAACAGGGACTCCATGGCTCTGCATTTGAGAGAGGAATGTTCACCAAGTTCTTAGTAAGGTTTCTTGAAACATTTGCAGTTCTTTCAAGTCTTCAAAGTACTTAACACACATTATCTACATAGAGTCCCATGGACTGCAAGAAGATCAAACCTCTCCATTCTGAAGGAAATCAGCCCTGAGTGCTCACTGGAAGGACAGATCCTGAAGCTGAGGCTCCAGTACTTTGGCCACCTCATGAGAAGAGAAGACTCCCTGGAAAAGACCCTGATGTTGGGAAAGATGGAGGGCACAAGGAGAAGGGGACGACAGAGGACGAGATGGTTGGGCAGTGTTCTCGAAGCTACAAACATGAGTTTGACCAAACTGCGGGAGGCAGTGGAAGACAGGAGTGCCTGGCGTGCTCTGGTCCATGGGGTCACGAAGAGTCAGACATGACAAAACAACAACAAATTAAAGCCAAACCCAGTAACACCTAGGAAGTGTCATTCCCACAAGTAACCTTCAATGGAGAGACCCCATCCTGGCTCCCCAGACCAGATTGATATGAATCATCTTTCTCATCTCTGTTCCTCACATACATAAAAAGAGGCTTAGAAAAGTTGCCAGGTTATTGTTGTTACAGAGATTTCTGGCCAAATAACAAAGAAATAGCTAGAAGGTGACTGGAGGCATGTCCCCCCCACCACACAAACAGGGAAAAATTCCTAGCTAAAGACAATGTTATTAGGTAAAGGTAAAGGGACCCCTGACCATTAGGTCCAGTCGTGGCTGACTCTGGGGTTGCGGCACTCATCTCGCTTTACTGGCCGAGGGAGCCAGCGTACAGCTTCTGGGTCATGGCCAGCATGACTAAGCCATTTCTGGCGAACCAGAGCAGTGCACGGAAACAGCGTTTACCTTCCCGCCGGAGCGGTACCTATTTATCTACTTGCACTGTTGTGCTTTCGAACTGCTAGGTTGGCAGGAGCAGGGACCGAGCAACGGGAGCTCATACCGTCGCGGGGATTCGAACCGCTGATCTTCTGATCGGCAAGTCCTAGGCTCTGTGGTTTAACCCACAGCACCACCCACATCCCAGATAGATAGATAGATAGATAGATAGATAGATAGATAGATAGATAGATAGATTAGGAGTCTGTCAATAATAAAAACTGATGTTTGAGTGTATGGCAGAGGAGGAGACAGAGGGAGTGGAGTTTGGGCTCTGTCAGCTGACAGCATGTTGGTGGTCCTGGCTACCTCTCTCTGATGCCAAACTGTGGACTTGCCTGTTGTGTATAACACCCTAGGTACAATTTATCACTTCCTGAAAGTGACAAAAACCTGCATAGAAGACATGGAAAGTGGAAATGGGGGACTGGGGGGTGACAGATGGGAAATCCACAGTAGCCTGGCTGGTCTTTTGAGAAGCAGATTCCATCACTCCTGAAATTGTGCCTCCTTTAAAAACCTGAAATTTACCTTTTCGCAGCTCAAGTCCATATTCCATAGTGTCTGGAAGAAAAAAGGGAACAGAGTTTTAGCATCATGCCACTGTCTTGATTACTAATCTAGTAATGACAATACAAACTCATGAGATTGTAATTTAAAATTATCCGAAATCCGCCATGCTGACTATCCCTGCGTAAGCCAGGGCAGGGGCATTGTCAAGATTCAGGCCTGCTCAGACCTTAGAAGAGGAACAGGACCTCCAGAAGATCTTCCCATCAGCAACAACCTTCAGGAGATGTCAGGAGCCCAGGCTGCCATCTTGATAACACAGCACACAAGTCGTAATTAGCTGGAAGATTTACAATCAGCCTCGGACGCCCTATCGGAGCTTCCGTACCATATGATTCAATTGACCCTTCTGAGGAGTTCTTCCTGCTTCTGCAGAATATCCTGAACCCATAACCCTTACTTTTCTGGTTTTGTTTCCTTTCTAATATCTTTCACATATGTCTACTCCTTGGGCTCATAGGATTACCCTATTTTTTACCCTATAGGGCACACCGGCCCATAGGGCGCACCTAGTTTGGGGGGGAATAAAGAAAAAAAAAATTATCTCCCTCCCAGGCGCGGGGCTGGGGCGGGGGAAGCCCGAGCTTCCCCCCGACCCCAGAACTGGCTGCTATCCGCAAGCCTTGGGAGCCTGGCGGGAACTCCCGCCGGTCTCCCCAGGCTTGCGGAGAGCTGCCCAAAGCCCAGGGTGTGCCCCGCTGCACTCCCCGGGTTTCGGGCTGCAGGCTGCTGTCCGCAAGCCTTGGCTCTCAAGGCTTGTGGATAGCTTCCTGAAGCCTGGAGAGGGAGAGGGGTCAGTGCGCACCGACCCCTCTCGCTCTCCAGGCTTCAGCGAAAGCCTGCATTCGCCCCATAGGACGCACACACATTTCCCCTTCATTTTTTAGGGGGGAAAGTGCGTCCTCTAGGGCGAAAAATACGGTAATTGCCTCCTCTTCCAGTAAACGATAATTTCCTACCCCGCTGTTTTTCTATTTTTTAGCGATCCACGTAAAGCTGTAATTGCAGAAGTAAAAGCAGCATAAGTTGCGACTTCTGCTTATGTAAGTATGGCCTCTAGCTATTGAAAGAGAATAAATAAATAAAGCTTCCATTTTCCTGGCATGGCTAATGTTCCGTATGACCTGGAACCTGTCATGAATACTTCTAAACATCCAGTATAAAATATTTCAGCCCTTCTTTACTACCTCTGAATTTCTTCATGACAGCTTCCAGGAAAGGAGTCATATCACAGAAGTCGCAGATCCTCCACTTCAGGGCAAGAGGAAAAGCCTCAGGGGGGTTCTTAAATTTCTGCTTTGCCTGAGACCTGGGAGAAGAAGAACAAAGTCAAGCCACCAGCCGTCCAATGAAAGTAGCTTTCTGACAAGACAGGTGTCTCATCCTGATGATAAAGGCATGATGACTTGGGAGCATCTAGATGACGTGTGGATCTAGAGAGATCCTAACAAGCTGAAGGAAAACCGACACACAACTGCTTCCAAAACATGTTGAAGCTAATATATGAATATGAGATTGAAGGTAAAGAAGCTGATATATGCAAATTATTTTTTAAAAAATAAATAAATTAAAGCAGCATTTTCTAAACATGGAAGATTTTCAAAATTCGTGAGTGTTTGAATATGTCTGGGGGACAAGGCTCTCAGCGGCTACTATTCATGATGGCTGGGTCAAAGGCCGTGGGGCCTTTGCTGAAACCACAAGGAGGGGAGTGGCCTCTGGGACTCAGAGCCTGATCGCGGGTTTCGCACTGGCATCTGGTTAGGCACTGTGAAAACAGGATGCTGGACTAGATGGGCCACTGGCCTGATCCAGCAGGGCCCTTTCTCACATTCTTATGGCTGAGGAAGAACCTGCAGGAGCCAGAAATACGTCAAATATTTAAGGGTAAGTTATAGTGAAGATACTTACAAGCCCCTTTGGGGTGTCCCCCCTTTTTGTATCAATTGCAGAGTAAATGAATCCATCACAGAGAACGGCTCCTTGTCTGTGATTGTAGATGGGACCAATAGCTACAAATGACTACGAAAACGTGTCCCTATTTTTTTCTGTCATTTTGTGAAATGGACGATGGTGTCCTAAACTATTTCTGGAAGGAGGGAGTAGACTGTGAGTTTCTCACCTGTTAAAGAATGTACCTAGCATTATAATAAGGCAGGGGTTTTTCATCACTTACCTTTGCAAGAAGCTTCCAATATCCTGGAGCAAGGGAAAGAAAGAAGGAAAGAAAGAAAGAAAGAAAGAAAGAAAGAAAGAAAGAAAGAAAGATAGAAAGATTTCAGTGGAGTCAGTTTTGCACAGAGCGCTGTGATCAGTTTGTTGTTATTATTATCAATTTTGTATACCACCATTTAACCGCAGGCCTTTGGGCGGCTGACAAGATAAAATTACTATATAAAAACATAAATTTCATAATAAGAGGGGCTGGGAGCTGGGGGCAATGTCATACAGTGGTTCTGCTCCTTCCTCCTGGGCCCTGTTCAGAAAGTGGTGTTGGGGGATGAGTGTTCAGACCCCTGGGCTCTCACTTGTGGGGTGCCTCAGGGTTCTGTCCTCTCCCCCATGCTTTTTAATATCTACATGCAGTCGCTGGGAGAGATCATCAGGGGGTTTGGGCTTGGTGTTCGTCAGTATGCTAATGATACCCAGCTCTACCTCTCTTTTAAATCAGAACCAGTGAAGGCGGTGAAGGTCCTGTGTGAGTGTCTGGAGGCGGTTGGAGGATGGATAGTGGCCAACAGATTGAGGTTGAATCCTGTCAAGACAGAAGTACTGTTTTGGGGGGACAGGAGGCGGGCAGGTGTGGAGGATTCCCTGGTCCTGAATGGGGTAACTGTGCCCCTGAAGGACCAGGTGCGCAGCCTGGGAGTCATTCTGGACTCACAGCTGTCCATGAAGGCACCGGTCAAATCTGTGTCCAGGGCAGCTGTTTACCAGCTCCATCTGGTACGTAGGCTGAGACCCTATCTGCCTGCAGACTGCCTCGCCAGAGTGGTGCGTGCTCTGGTTATCTCCCGCTTGGACTACTGCAATGTGCTCTATGAAGGTGACCCAGAAACTACAACTAATCCAGAATGCGGCAGCTAGACCTTTGACTGGGAGCGGCTGCTGAGACCACATAACACCTGTCTTGAAAGACCTACACTGACTCCCAGTACGTTTCCCAGCATACCGTATTTTTTGCTCTATAAGACTCACTTTTTCCCTCCTAAAAAGTAAGGGGAAATGTGTGTGCGTCTTATGGAGCGAATGCAGACTGCGCAGCTATCCCAGAAGCCAGAACAGCAAGAGGGATTGCTGCTTCACTGCACAGCGATCCCTCTTGCTGTTCTGGCTTCTGAGATTCAGAATATTTTTCTTCTTGTTTTTCTCCTCCCAAAACTAGGTGCGTCTTGTGGTCTGGCGCGTCTTATAGAGCGAAAAATACGGTAATTCAAAGTGTTGGTGCTGATCTTTAAAGCACTAAACGAGCCAGTGTGGTGTAGTGGTTAAGAGCGATAGACTCGTAATCTGGGGAACCGGGTTCGCGTCTCCGCTCCTCCACATGCAGCTGCTGGGTGACCTTGGGCCAGTCACACTTCTTTGAAGTCTCTCAGCCCCACTCACCTCACAGAGTGTTTGTTGTGGGGGAGGAAGGGAAAGGAGAATGTTAGCCGCTTTGAGACTCCTTCGGGTAGTGATAAAGCGGGATATCAAATCCAAACTCTTCTCTTCTTCTTCTAAATGGCCTCGGTCCAGTATACCTGAAGGAGCGTCTCCACCCCCATCGTTCTGCCCGGACACTGAGGTCTAGTGCTGAGGGCCTTCTAGCAGTTCCCTCACTGCGAGAAGCCAAGTTACAGGAACTAGGTAGAGGGCCTTCTCGGTAGTGGCACCCGCCCTGTGGAACACCCTCCCACCAGATGTCAAAGAGAAAAACAACTACCAGACTTTTAGAAGACATTTCCTGTTTAGGGAAGCTTTTAATGTTTAATAAGACTATTGTATTTTAATATTCTGTTGGAAGCCGCCCAGAGTGCCTGGGGAAACCCAGCCAGATGGGCGGGGTATAAATAAATTAATTATTATTATTATTGTTACAATTTTATTTATATCCTACCCTCCCCAGCCGAAGCCGGGCTCAGAGCAGCTAACAACTGTAAAATAATACAACATTCTAAAATCATTTCATTATAAAATCAATTCAAATCAGATTAATGGCAACCATTGGGCTAGAGTTCTGTGAAGATTACCAAAGGAGGAGGTCAGGTTGTGCCTTGGCCAAAGGCCTGGTGGAACAGCTCTGTCTTGCAGGCCCTGCGGAAAGATGTCAAGTCCCACAGGGCCCTGGTCTCTTGTGACAGAGCGTTCCACCAGATCAGAGCCACAGCCAAAAAAGCCCTGGCTCTCGTTGAGGCCAGCCTAACCTTTCTGTGGCCTGGGACCTTCAGGATGTTTTTGTTTGAAGACCGTAAGTTCCTCTGTGGGACATACCCAGAGAGGCGGTCCTGTAGGTACGAGGGTCCTAGGCCATATAGGGCTTTAAAGGTAGTATTATTATTATTATTATTATTACAAAAACAAGAGCAACCAAATAATCCAAACTGTCTTCAGGAACAGCCCCATCTAGAACCCTCAAGCGATGTACCCACTCCTTCAGAGGAAGTGTAACCCCATCAAGAGAGGACAACCTCCCACCCTTCTGGTCTAAGGAACCACCCACTAAGAGTGCCTCAGTCTTATCTGGATTGCCTTTCAGTTTGTTGACTCTCATCCTGTCTGTTAGAGAGACAAGACACTGGTCCAGCACTTCCACTGCCTCACCTGCAGATGTAAAGGAGTCACCAGCATATTGCTGACAACGTGCTCCAAACCTCCGGATGACCCCAGTTATCAATACTAAGCAGCTGACCAGCACTTACTGGGAAACAGAGGTGGGCAGAGAGCTACTGGTTTTTAAGGCTTCCCAGAGACCTCTGGTTGGCCAGTGCAAGAACACGATACTAGAGTGAAGGGACCTGTGGTTTGATCTAGCAGATCCCCTTTTGTGACCCCAGGCCTTTCACCCATCATGTACCATTCTTTTCCTTGCAGCAGCTTTTTGGAGGGTGGGGGCTAAGACATGTTATCCTCCTGCTTGTAGTTTGAAGCAGCACACTCCACCCTCTCGCATCAGGATGAGGCCTCACCTGCAGGAGTTCCCTCGCTGGTTCCTGAAGCTTCTCCTCCATCTCCCGGATGGCGTGTTCAAAAGAGGAGAGTTCCCTGGAGAGTCTGGCCAGGTGCTCCTCCCTTTGGGCTGCAATCTCCTTCTCCACCTCTTCCATCTGGGCCAGAATACGTTTCTCTTGTTCTTCCAGAAACTGGCGCAATTGCCTGAACTCAGCCACCATCTTTTCCCTCTCTGCACCTGTTTGTTTCTGCAGCAAAGAGGTTGAAAGAAGAGAAGAGTGGGCCAAAATCAGGCATCTAGTCTGCTCTTGCAGGATGAAGAGGCCAGTTATCCCAATTCCCCTGGAAGGGAACACCTGACATTTTAGAGAGATTGCGCCAGTATTCAGCAGGGAAAGAGCTTTATAAACACAAGCCCACCCCTTCCTTTAAATGGTCTTTCATGTTCTATGGGAAATAAGGCTGTTCAAAAATAAACCTCTTTCTGTATTCCATATTCATTTCCCCCCAGATATGGATTCCAGACTACAGTCATACCTTTGGTTGCAAACGCTACAGGTTGCGCATTTTGGGTTGCTGACCACAGTGAACCCCGAAGTACCAGAACGGGTTACTTCCGGGTTTCGGCGCTCGTGCATGCGCAGAAGCACAAAATAGGTAAATCAATCATACATTTTTGGTTGTACAGTCATACAGTCAGACGCTTCAGGTTGCATTTTTTTGTGTTACGGGTGTGCTGAAACCCAGAAGTACTGGAACAGGTTACGTCCGCGTTTCGGCACTCGCGCATGCACAGAACCGCTAAATTGTTCTTTGTGCATGTGCCGAAGCTCCGAATTGCAAACCACGCGTGTGCAGACGTGGCACTGCAGGTTGCGAACATGCCTCCTGCACGGATCTGTATAGCACTTTTTCACCTTCAAGTAACAATGATGCTTACAAGTAGGTCTTGGCTTTCCTTTTCTGTGTTTGCTTTAAATTCTAGTATTTTCTCTTTCACCTTCCTCAAATCGTCTAGGCAGCTGTTGATCTGATCCTGAAAAGAAAACAAAGTCCAAGTTGGGCTGCGTTACACATTAACAGGCAAGCTGAATCATATGTTTGCTCCCTGCCCCACATTCCAGGGTATTTTACGAGGAAGAAATGGGGTTGCCCTATATCAAGAGCTGAGAAACAAGGGGGGGGGTTTGCTATTTATCCCCCACACTGAACACACCTCCAACATGTCTCCCCTCCTTTTTATTAAATTAACCCTAGATGTTGTAATCTTTCCTCCCAGGGGAGTTACTGCAGTCTGCATTCAGGCGGTACACTTTAATCTCTCAAAAAGAAAAATAAATGCTTATTGTATGAAGCTTCAGAAGTTTAGTTGTATCGGGCTATACAAGACCTCTTGCTGGAAAACTCCTTTTCGGCTGCAAGTGGAGAGAATACATTACAACATATTTATTTTTGCAAGCCCCTCTTGTCTGCAGCTCTTCCACCCCCAAGAAAGACCCATTGCCTTTTCCCACCTTGTACTCCTGGAAAGCCTCCTCCAGAGGAACCACCTCGTGGCTTTTGTGCTCCTTGGATACCTGACAGACGACACAGATGGGGCTTTTCTCCTCCTTGCAGAAGAGCTTCAGGGGATCCTGGTGCTTCTCGCAGACTCTTTCCTTTCCTTCTGCCCGCTTTCTTCCACAGAAATCCCCACGGAGCATCTTGGCCTTTTCTGCAACATTTGCCAGCGCCCGATTGGGGATGAGGTGCCTCGGCTGAACTGTTTTCCTGCACTCAGGGCAGCAAGCCTTTGCCTCGGATTTCCCCCAATACTGGATCAGGCAGGATCGGCAGAAGTTGTGCCCGCACTCCGGGATGATCACTGGATCCCTGAAATACTCCAGGCAGATGGAGCAAGTGGCTTCCTCGAAGAGATCCTTCACGGGACCCCCTGAAGCAGCCATGGCGGAGTCCTCAGGAAGAGATGAGTGTGTGAGAGAGAGCTGGTTTCGTTTTCTCTTTTTTTGTGTCTGCAAATGGGCGTTTTCCTTTCCAGGAAATTCAGGTGTGATTACTCAGGATCCCTGCTGCCTTGGAGTTGGCTGGAGTTCCGAGCCGCTTTGATATGGTGGAAATATTTATTTATTTGTTTATTTTACGTGGAATGCTTATCCTCCCTGCGAGAGCTGTTGGAATTTGTTGTGGTTTTGTTTACTATCAGCACGTCAGCCTCAGACCACTTTGGAAGCTAATGAATGAATTGCCGTCCACCTCCCCCGCCCCCCTCCATTCACACTCATCTTTCGAGTTAGTAGCCAAGTCATCATAGCTGTCAACATTTCCATTTTTTAAAGGGAAATTCCCTTATTCCGAATAGGATTCCTCGCAAGAAAAGGGAAAAGTTGACAGCTATGCAAATCATACAGAGAAGAAACAGCTCAGCCCTCCATCCCGGTGCCAATTTTTAGTGAGTCGTTTGACAAAAGCGCCAGCATCTGATAATGTACAAGAGTAACCTCTGGAACCAACTCTGCAAACGACCTTTGCAAACAACTCAGCTAATGGTATCCATATATTTGCCAATCACACCACAGGCAACTATTAACAACAGGTACTTTCACTTAGCCCCATTTTCTCTATTATTATTATTATTATTAGTTGAATTTATATACCTCCCTATACCCGGAGGTCTCAGGGCGGTTCACAGAAAAAATCACCACATATATAATCAGAATAAAAACAGCCACCCAATAATACACCCCCAGAAAAGAGCCACAATTTTATAGGATGTCAAACAGATCAACCAAAGGCCTGGTTAAAAATGAATGTTTTTGCCTGGAACCTCGTGTTATGTACCGTCCTCCTTGCAAAGGCTTTGGGTAACGAGCTCCACTAACTCGCAAGTAGATGCCCCTGGATGCGAACTTTGCCCCGGAATGCAAGCGAAAGTCGCGCAGCAGCAGCGGGAGGCCCCATTAGTGAAAGCATGCCTCGTGTTAAGAACGGTTTCAGGATAAGAACAGACCTCCAGAACAAATTAAATTCGTAACCGGTGGAGGTACCACTATATTATGAAGGCGCCAGGCGAGCTTTGCTGGGGAGAGCATTCCACAGACGGGGGAGACACTGGAGAAAAGGCCCGTTCTCGTGTTGCCAAGAGATGAATGCATCCCTTTTTCAGTGAAATGTCACTTTATTCAGAGAGGACATGAACCAAACGAGTGACTCCATTGAGAAAGCTGCCTGGGGGAGGGACAAGAGGCGGGTTTTCTCTCCCAACTGACCCAACAGCAAGCCAATCAGTGCTGTGTGGAACGCTGGTCTGAGAAGGGAGAGTTGCACCATGACTGACACAAGGGCTGGCCAATCTCTATCCTGCAAATAGGGCTTCTCCCTGGAGAGAGAGCAGGGCTGGAGGGTCTTCTCCTGAGAAGGTGGATGCTGGGAATGCATGGAGAAGGGCTGCTGGATCTGCATCGTGAAAGGACAGATGAGAGTTCAGGGTCCCTCGTATCCTCTTGGGCTCCTCAAGCAGGGACAGAACAGGGGCATCAGAAGAGGAGGCGCCCTATTCACCTTCCCATTTCCCCACCTCCCAAATCCCATCCTCAGGGAGGAGCGAACTTGCCCTTCCTCCTCAGCCCTCACAGACTGCCTGGCCACCCCTACAGCCCAGTGCTCCTCACTTTGCTGTTTATGAAAGTGGTTTGGCTCCCTTACCACCACCCGATGTGAAATGACGTGGTTGGGACTTGGAGAGTGAGTCGAGAGTGGATTTCATGCTCTTTATTCAGCTCAGTGGTGAGGAGGAATGTAAGTCCCCTCAAAGTATCTGCTTTATATGCATTATTTACACAATGGGCTGCACGTGATTGGCTAATTCTGGAATTCTCCTGTAGGCCAATCAGGTTGTGGATTCACTTCCATCTGGAGCTGGATTGGGTGGCTCCTGCAGACCAATCAGACTGCTGCATTCTGAATCCTATTGTTCTGGGACTAATCAGACTGCTGCATTTTGGATCCTTTTGTTCTAGGACCAATCAGACTGCTGCTTTTTGGATCCTATTCAACTCAGTACATAACAGAGAGCAATTTGGGGCTGCCTGTCTGGGAGGACAGACATTTGGTAATGTGGCCGAGATTGGGCCCATTGGGGAGAAAGCCGTGTCCCTGAAAGGGTTGCTGAATTTCCCTCACCCCGTTGCAACTGAACCATAAGAGCCTGTTGTCGGAGGCTTGGGCCGTGCAGCTATTAAGCTGCTTGAAGCACAAAAATGTATTTTTTATCAAATTTAAATACTTCACGGTTGACCTCAACATGTTACTTTCAATTGCAATTGATCCTAGATCAAACAACTGCACAACATTCCGAAGCCATTCTGAAGTTTTTAATGTCTGACGTTTTACTATGTTTTGTATGTGCTGTAAGCTGCCCAGAGTGGCTGGGGAAACCAAGCCAGATGGGCAGGGTATAAATAAATAAATAAAAATTATTATTATTATTATTATTATTATTATTATTATTATTATTATTATTTTGACTAGAATAATGTGAGTCAGGACTGGAAGTTTTAATGGATAATGTGAGGTAGGCGAACCAGCTCCTTGAGTTGGAACCTGCCTGGTCCCATGGGGAGCAGTTCTCTCACAGTCCTTCTCCCATAAAGACCCTTATGGATCCGTAACTGCTTGGCATTAGGCCTTCTGGCTTTCCTGCTCATTGCAGAGATATCTGCTTGTTCACTACAAAGCACCTAAGAGAAAATAATTGTATACTGTATATGGGAATGTACGACACCCACCCACCCTAAAATTCCCTTCTTTCTTCTTTTCCGATCACTTGTAGCCGAGTAAGATTGACTTCCATAAACACAGTTTTAGCAATGAGTCCATAAGTGACTGTGGAGGCCAATTCTGGATCTACACGTCCTTCCACAATGGGGACCTAGGTTTCCAGGTGGGAGTTGATCCCGGTGAGGGTTTGCCAAGCGTGCCTTCCTCTTGGCATGTTTCTCCCTTGCGTCCTGAGTTCGAGTGTCTTTACCTGCAGCAATTGCATGTTGATTGCCCTCTTAGAAGACAAAGTCCAGCAACTGGAGGAACGTGTAGCTACGCTCCAAAGAATCAGAGAGCTGGAGCTCTTCTTGGAAGCAACAGAGAACACCATCTCCACCAAGGAGGAGACAGGGGACTCCCCTGAGAAGGAGGCTAGTTCACCAACACAGGAGCCAGATATATGGAGAAACGTGACTCAAAGAAGTAGGAGGCCCAGGGTTTGCTCTGATTGTTTAAAGGTAAAGGTACCCCTGCCCGTACGGGCCAGTCTTGACAGACTCTAGGGTTGTGCGCCCATCTCACTCAAGAGGCAAGGGGGCCAGCGCTGTCCGGAGACACTTCCGGGTCACGTGGCCAGCATGACATCGCTGCTCCGGCAAGCCAGAGCCGCACACGGAAACGCCGTTTACCTTCCCACTAGTAAGCGGTCCCTATTTATCTACTTGCACTTTTGCGTGCTTTCGAACTGCTAGGTTGGCAGGCGCTGGGACCGAACAACGGGAGCGCACCCCGCCGCAGGGATTCGAACCACCGACCTTTCGATCGGCAAGCCCTAGGCGCTGAGGCTTTTACTCACAGCGCCACCCGCGTCCCTTCTGATTGTTTAGAAATACACAATTACTTTGAGGTCCTCTCCCCTAGCATGGAAGACGAAGAGCAGACTCCATTTGAGGATCTCTCCCTCATTACAGTCGATCAGGTATATGAAGACGAGCAGCAAAGTCAGTCCTCAGGGAATGTGCAGGCGACCTTGGAACGGACAGCTCACGGAAGAACCCCGACCAAACCTAAGAGGAGGCGTGAAGTGGTGATAGGGGATTCCCTACTGAGGGGAACAGAAGCAGTGATCTGTGGGCCTGACAAGATGTCTCGGGAAGTGTGCTGTCTCCCCGGGGCTAAGATCCAAGATGTAACTGAACGACTGCAAGGAATCATAAAACCCACTGACAAATACCCCTTCCTCTTGGTTCATGTGGGAACCAATGACACTGCAAGCAATAGCCTCCAGAAGATCAAAAGAGACTACGAGGCTCTGGGCAGGAAACTGAAGCAATTAAATGCACAAATTGTCATCTCATCTGTCCTCCCAGTTGAACGACGTGGCCCAGGGAGAGAGGGAAAAATAGTGGAAGTGAACAGCTGGCTTCACAAATGGTGTAAACAGGAACGGTTTGGATTCTTAGATCACGGACTGCAGTTTCTTGAAGATGGACTTCTGGCAAGCGATGGGCTGCACCTCACAACGGTTGGGAGGAATGTTTTTGCAAAAAATCTCAGAAACCTCATCAGGAGGGCTTTAAACTGACTAATGTGGGGGAGGGAGACAGTGCTCCTGAAGGTAGGAGTCTATCAATTGATGAAGATGATCATCCAAATGTCATAGACCAAATGGAGCAAACAGCACGCAGACCTAGTGGTGGGAGGAAAAAATCCTTAAATAAGAGACACGGGGGAATGATTAATGGACTTCAATGTCTGTACACTAATGCGCAAAGCATGGGAAATAAACAAGATGAGCTTGAGCTCTTGGTACAGCAAACTAAATATGACATAATAGGCATCACTGAAACCTGGTGGGATAAGTCCCACAATTGGAATGTAAAAATGGAGGGATACAATCGATTTCAGAGAAACAGACCAGACAAGAAAGGAGGAGGAGTGGCGTTATATGTCAGGGATGTGTATACCTGTGAAGAGATCCAAGATTTAGAACCTCAAAGCCATTTGGGTCAAAATTAAGGGAGAGAAGAATAACAGAGACCTCATTGTGGGAGTTTACTATAGATCCCCAAGCCAAACGGAGGACATAGATGATGCCTTCCTGGAACAGATGGCCAAGCATGCAAAAGGAAGGGAGATAGTAGTAATGGGGGACTTCAATTACCTGGATATTTGTTGGATGTCAAACTCAGCCAAGAGCATAAGGTCAAACAGATTCCTCACTGGCCTTGCAGACAACTTCGTTGTCCAGAAAGTGGGAGAAGCAACAAGAGGAACAGCCATTTTAGATCTGGTCCTAACCAATGTTGATGACCTGGTTAGTGGGGTAGAAGTGGAAGGATCATTAGGCGCGAGTGATCATGCTCTTCTGAAGTTTACTATACAGCGGAAAGGAGAAGCCAAGCATACTAGGACTCAATTTCTTGACTTTAAGAAAGCCGACTTCATAAAACTTAGGAAAGTGCTGGGTGAGATCCCATGGACAGTAATACTAAAAGGAAAGGGAGTTCATGATGGCTGGGAGTTTGTTAAGAGGGAGATAGTAAAAGCACAACTTCAGGCAATACCAATGAGACGGAAACATGGAAGGTGCCTAAAGAAGCCAGGGTGGCTATCTAAAGAACTTTTAACTGAGTTAAGATTAAAAAAGGATGTGTACAAAAAATGGAAAAGGGGGGAAACCACCAAAGAGGAATTCAAACAAATAGCCAGCACGTGTAGACACAAAGTCAGAAAAGCTAAAGCACAGAATGAACTCAGGCTTGCTAGAGAGGTTAAAAGCAACAAAAAAGGCTTTTATGGGTATGTCCGTAGCAAAAGGAAGAACAAAGAAACAGTGGGGTCACTCAGAGGAGAAGATGGTGAAATGCAAACAGGGGACACAGAAAGGGCTGAACTCCTCAATGCCTTCTTTGCCTCAGTCTTCTCCGATAAAGAAAACAATGCCCGACCTGAAGAATTTGGAGCAAATGATTCAGCAGAGGAAACACAGCCCAGAATAACTAAGGAGATAGTACAAGAATACTTGGCTAGTTTAGATGTATTCAAGTCTCCAGGGCCAGACGAACTGCATCCAAGAGTATTAAAAGAACTGGCAGATGTGATCTCAGAACCACTGGCAGTCATATTTGCGAATTCCTGGAGAACCGGCGAAGTCCCGGCAGACTGGAGGAGGGCAAATGTTGTCCCTAGGGAAAAGAGAAGACCCAAATAATTACCGCCCAGTCAGTCTGACATCAATACCAGGGAAGATTCTGGAGCAGATCATTAAGCAAACAGTCTGTGAGCACCTAGAAAGGAATGCTGTGATCACCAATAGTCAGCATGGATTTCTGAAAAATAAGTCATGTCATACTAACCTGATCTCGTTTTTTGACAGAATTGCAAGCCTGGTAGGTGAAGGGAACGCAGTGGATGTAGCCTACCTTGATCTCAGCAAGGCATTTGACAAGGTTCCCCATGATATTCTTGTAAAGAAGCTGGTAAAATGCGGTTTTGACTATGCTACCACTCAGTGGATTTGTAACTGGCTGACTGACCGAACTCAAAGGGTGCTCATCAATGGTTCCTCTTCATCCTGGAGAAGAGTGACTAGTGGGGTGCCACAGGGTTCTGTCTTGGGCCCGGTCTTATTCAACATCTTTATCAACGACTTGGATGATGGACTCAAGGGCATCCTGATCAAATTTGAAGATGACACCAAACTGGGAGGGGTGGCTAACACCCCAGAGGACAGGATCACACTTCAAAACGACTTTGACAGATTAGAGAACTGGGCCAAAACAAACAAGATGAATTTTAACAGGGAGAAATGTAAAGTATTGCACTTGGGCAAAAAAAAATGAGAGGCACAAATACAAGATGGGTGACACTTGGCTTCAGAGCAGTACATGTGAAAAGGATCTAGGAGACTTGGTTGACCACAAACTTGACATGAGCCAACAGTGTGACGCGGCAGCTAAAAAAGCCAATGCAATTCTGGGCTGCATCAATAGGAGTATAGCATCTAGATGAAGGGAAGTAATAGTGCCACTGTATTCTGCTCTGGTCAGACCTCACCTGGAGTACTGTGTCCAGTTCTGGGCACCACAGTTCAAGAAGGACACTGACAAACTGGAACGTGTCCAGAGGAGGGCAACCAAAATGGTCAAAGGCCTGGAAACGATGCCTTATGAGGAACGGCTTAGGGAGCTGGGCATGTTTAGCCTGGAGAAGAGGAGGTTAAGGGGTGATATGATAGCCATGTTCAAATATATCAAAGGATGTCACATAGAGGAGGGAGAAAGGTTGTTTTCTGCTGCTCCAGAGAAGCGGACACGGAGCAATGGATCCAAACTACAAGAAAGAAGATTCCACCTAAACATTAGGAAGAACTTCCTGACAGTAAGAGCTGTTCGACAGTGGAATTTGCTGCCAAGGAGTGTGGTAGAGTCTCCTTCTTTGGAGGTCTTTAAGCAGAGGCTTGACAACCATATGTCAGGAGTGCTCTGATGGTGTTTCCTGCTTGGCAGGGGCTTGGACTCGATGACCCTTGTGGTCTCTTCCAACTCTGTGATTCTATGATTCTATGATTTTAAGTGGACTGTTTCCTTATAGACCCCCAAATCTTCCTTTGCCTCAGCATCACAACTGCCTTTTCCTGTCAGAGTATTCCCTCTGAGGACCCTTTTCCTCAGAGAAAACACCGTTTGGGACTGTGTCTTTTCTATCTTTATCAGTGTTCTGTGATTCAGAACCTGAGACCATGTACTGTGAATTCGTGGCTCTCCTCAGCTCTACCCCATGTCAGAATGAACTCTCCTGACAGAAACAACAACTCTCAGGCCCCCTGAATCTCTCACACCATCTCTCCACTCCACTCCAACTGCCTTCCTTGGGACTCTGGTCAACCAGGAGCTGTTGCTATTGTTACGGAAATTACGGGGGGCGGGGGCACATCTTTAAAGTTAAATATTACAAAGATTATGCCTGAATATATCCTTCCAACTTGACAGCTCAGGGAAGTCACCTAGCTTTAAAAATAATATAAAATCATCTCATTTCCCAGTTCCCCCCATTCCAAAGCTATTTTCCCCTTGCAAAAGGACTCCAGGAAGTTCTCAGAGGTGACAATTGCTGGGCTCATTGTTAGCCAAAGGAAGCCAAATCTCATCACCTGACTCGCCTCAGGCTCCAGACATGCAAAGGAACTTCTATTGTACTTTTGGGTGGTGGGTACTTAAGACATATTTGTCTATGCTAATCTTATACCTGAGTCTTGCCCTGCCATGTCTGCTTATGCTAATCTTGTACCAAGGACTTGCCTGGACATGTTTGCCAAGGTCAACCCCTCCCCTTCGAAGTGTATTCTGGGATGTGGTGGGAAAGTTTTAAAAGTCTTTGTCACCCCATCCTCGGGGTTCAAAATTTGCTCTTTTAACCTATTGCGCAATAAACTTTGGTCTACAGCCATTTGCTCCGGTTGGCTGGACTCCTTCCTTTATTCCGCAGGGACCTGCGGGCTCTGCCCGACAAGCTTGGTGACTGAGCAGCCTCACACCTAGATTTTTCCTTAACACAATAATAATAATAATAATAATAATAATAATAATAATAATAATAATAATAATTTATACCCCACCCATCTGGCTGAGTTTCCCCAGCCACTCTGGGTGGCTCACAATAGAGTGTTAAAAACAATACAGCATTAAATATTAAAAACTTCCCTAAATAGGGCTGCTTTCAGATGTCTTTTAAAGATAAGATAGCTGCTTATTTCCTTCACATCTGAAGGGAGGGCGTTCCTCAGGACCGAGGCCGTGTAGGGCTTTAAAGGTCAGCACCAACACTTTGAACTGTGCTGGGAAACGTACTGGGAGCCAATAGAGATCTCTCAGGTGTCAGGGAAAGGGAGGCAGACAGAGACGGGGGGGGGCATGTAAACACTTATCGAGAGCCCAAACAGCACTTTTCCAGCCAGTCCTCTGAATCGGAGACTGAAATTGGGAGTGGCCAGTGTGTTCCAGGAACTAGCTATTCCCAGAAGAGAGGAGATAAGAGGCGTCCCCTGTCTCGCTGGGCATGCTGGTCTAGAAAGCCACATCACAAAAATTTAGAAGCGGCAACTGACTGAGCAACACAGAGGTGTTGTTTTGGAGCTCCGGCGTGGGCTTGGATTTTGCAGTCATAAATCTACCGGACAGAAGTGGCTCGATGCCTGGAATGTTATCTCCTAACTAGCTAGGCAGCAAACACAACCCTCACATCAGGACCGGTGTTATATGGTCTTGGTGGCCACTCCCAGACACCAGTCTAGCTGCCGCATTCTGGATTAATTGCAGTTTCCAGGTCACCTTCAAAGGCAGCCCCACATATAGCACATTGCAGCAGTCGAAGTGGGAGATAACCAGAGCATGCACCACTCTGGCGAGACAGTCTGCAGGCAGGTAGGGTCTCAGCCTGCATACCAGATGGAGCTGGTAAACAGCCGCCCTGGACACAGAATTAACCTGCGCCTCCATGGACAGCTGTGAGTCCAGAATGACTCCCAGGCCGCACACCTGGTCCTTCAGGGGCACAGTCACCCCATTCAGGATGAGGGAGTCCTCCACACCTGCCCGCCCCCTGTCACAGAGCACATCTCTGAAGAGGGCTTTATAACATGGTGGAGATGCTGAGAAAATGGATAGGGAGATTTTTCGTGATCTTAGCTCCTGGAGTGATCCAATGAAACTGAAGGAGAGCTGGAGGCACTGCTGCAGGAGACTTTGGGCTGAGAATATCTAGAGTCTAGAGGGTGGGGGACTCTTCTGAAGGCCCACTTTTCTTCTCCAGAGCATCCAACGATTTGCTTCCCAGCATGCCAGATCTCTCTTCAGAGTCAAGACAGATTCTGGGTTCCCAATTTCTCCTCCTCCATATTATATCTTCTGAGGATTAGCTACTGTTATGTACTGAGCTGAATCCTAGAACAATAGGATCTAGAATGCAGCAGTCTGATTGGTCCGCAGGAGCCACCCAATCTAGCTCCAGGTGGAAATGAATCAACGACTTGATTGGCCTACAGGAGCAGCCAATCAGGCTCCTGGATGAAGTGAATCAGCAACCTGATTGGCCTGCAGGAGCAGCCAATCAGGCTTCTGGAGGAAGTGAATCTGCAACCTGATTAGCCTACAGGAGCAGCCTGGAATTAGCCAATCATGCGGGGCCCATTGTGTAAAAAATGTATATATAGCTAGACGTTTTGGGGAAAGTTTCATCATTGCTACTACAAGCTGAAAAAAAGAACATGAAATTCACACTCGACTGAGTATTTTTCAGCTACCCCTCCCATATTTCAGACATTATCATGATCTGAGCCTGAGGCCTGATCAAGTCTTTCTTTCAGACTGGGTTACTGCTTTTTTTTTTTTTTTTCCTATTACATTTTATTGTAATTTTATTGATGTTAGGTCCCCTGAGCCCGGTCCTGGGTGGGGAGGGCAGAGTATAAATAAAATTATTATTATTATTATTATTATTATTATTATTATTATTTATTATTATTACTATGGGATGCGGGTGGCGCTGTGGGTTAAAGCCTCAGCGTCTAGGGCTTGCCGATCGAAAGGTCGGCGGTTCGAATCCCCGCGGCGGGGTGCGCTCCCGTTGTTTGGTCCCAGCGCCTGCCAACCTAGCAGTTCGAAAGCACATCAAAGTGCAAGTAGATAAATAGGGACCGCTTACTAGCGGGAAGGTAAACAGCGTTTCCGTGTGCGGCTCTGGCTCGCCAGAGCAGTGATGTCACGCTGGCCACGTGACCCGGAAGTGTCTCCGGACAGCGCTGGCCCCCGGCCTCTAGAGTGAGATGAGCGCACAACCCTAGAGTCTGTCAAGACTGGCCCGTACGGGCAGGGGTACCTTTACCTATTATTATTACTATAGTGCTATCATATGTCAGAATAAAAAGGGAATAGAAGCTGAACAACTTTGGGAATTGCCTTTAAAAAGCTCAACAATTTGGGGGGTTTCCTTAAAAAAAGAAGCAGCTCAACAACTTTTGTGGTGTCCTGGTTTTTACTGCATCCCACTCTGGAAGATCATTAAAATCCAGAGGAAATTGGTTTTCCACTCCCTAAATTCCACATGCATTTTAGAGAAATAGCACCCCCAAATGTCATCTTTGATATTACAGCTAACTGAGCCTGAAATATCACCTGGGGCACCTGTGAGGAATGCCCCAAATAATTTAGAGTTAATGAGGCGTCTTATCTCCTGTATTCTCCTGGTTCTTTCCTGGCACTAAATCAAAGGTTTCTTCCTGGTACTGAATGAAAGGTTGCAGAATGTCCTTGCAAACTATGAGTTTGCTTTGCACATTCTCCCCCCCACCCCCTTTTTTTTAATAATTGTTTAAACTTTCACTTTGGCTGTGGACTTTGACACACACCTGAGGTGCAACACAAAGCAGAAATCCCCGGTCACCTGGTTTCCAGGAAAGGGAACACCCAGTTTGTGAAATAAGTTTTTAACAAAAGACAGCAGAGAAAAAAGTAACTCTTGGGCCGGAAGCAGCCATGGCTGCTGCGGGTCTTGCTGAGGATCTCTCGAGACGTCAGAGGGGAACGTGGAGCTTCTGCGAAAAACACCAGGAACCCCAGAAACTCTTCTGTAAAAACCACAAAACCGCCATCTGTGTGATTTGTGACAAAGCCAAGGAACACAAAAAACACAAGGTTGTTCCTCTGGATGAAGCGCCTGAAATATACACGGTAGGAAATCACGTTTTCTATTCTAGTAATACTCTACTAGTTATGGGCAAGCGACTCCTGCAACAAAATGTTGCAGTGTGTCTCCATGAAAGGAATGCTCCGGTGAGCTTTGTGATAAGGGGGTGGAGTATTTCATTAAGTGGAATGACAGACACTCCAAGTGTCCCTATTTTCCAGGAACAGTCCCAGATTTACAGAAGCTGTCCCGGTTTGTCCCACCTTTCCTTAGGACGTCCCTATTTTAACCGGAGAAATGTTGGAGGGTATGGTAGGATGTCCCTACTTTCAACAGAGAAACGTTGGAGGGTAAGCAACCCCTGAGCCAAGGAGATAAGAAACTGTACAACCTTTAGAAGACATCTGAAGAGAACCCTGTATAGGGATGTTTTTAATGGGTGGCATGTAAATAATAAATTTATTACTATTATTATGATGGAATTTGTTGTTGTTTAGTCGTTTAGTCGTGTCCGACTCTTCGTGACCCCATGGACCAGAGCACACCAGGCACTCCTGTCTTCCACTGCCTCCCACAGTTTGGTCAGACTCATGCTGGTAGCTTCGAGAACACTGTCCAACCATCTCGTGCTCTGTCGTCCCCTTCTCCTTGTGCCCTCCATCTTTCCCAACATCAGGGTCTTTTCCAGGGAGTCTTCTCTTCTCATGAGGTGGCCAAAGTATTGGAGCCGCAGCTTCACGATCTGACCTTCCAGTGAGCACTCAGGGCTGATTTCCTTCAGAATGGATAGATTTGATCTTCTTGCAGTCCATGGGACTCTCAAGAGTCTCCTCCAGCACCATAATTCAAAAGCATCAATTCTTCGGCGATCAGCCTTCTTTATGGTCCAGCTCTCACTTCCATACGTCACTACTGGGAAAACCATAGCTTGTATTATACGGACCTTTGTTGGCAAGGTGATGTCTCTACTTTTTAAGATGCTGTCTAGGTTTGTCATTGCTTTTCTCCCAAGAAGCAGGCGTCTTTTAATTTCGTGACTGCTGTCACCAACTGCAGTGATCATGGAGCCCAAGAAAGTAAAATCTCTTACTGCCTCCATTTCTTCCCCTTTTATTTGCCAGGAGGTGATGGGACCAGTGGCCATGATCTTCGTTTTTTTTGATGTTGAGCTTCAGACCATATTTTGCGCTCTCCTCTTTCACCCTCAATAAAAGGTTCTTTAATTCCTCCTCACTTTCTGCCATCAAGGTTGTGTCATCTGCATATCTGAGGTTGTTGATATTTCTTCCGGCAATCTTAATTCCGGCTTCGGATTCATCCAGCCCAGCCTTTCGCATGATGAATTCTGCATATAAGTTATTTATATGCAGTTTATTTATATGCTTATTTAAGCAGGGAGACAATATACAGCCTTGCCGTACTCCTTTCCCAATTTTGAACCAATCAGTTGTTCCATATCCAGTTCTAACTGTAGCTTCTTGTCCCACATAGAGATTTCTCAGCAGACAGATGAGGTGATCAGGCACTCCCATTTCTTTAAGAACTTGCCATAGTTTGCTGTGGTCGACACAGTCAAAGGCTTTTGCATAGTCAATGAAGCAGAAGTAGACGTCTTTCTGGAACTCTCTAGCTTTCTCCATAATCCAGCGCATGTTTGCAATGTATGATGGAATAGGACGCCCCTATTTTCCTCAGAGAAGTGTTGGAGGGTATGGAATGAGAACAGGAAGTCTCTCCCCCCCACCCCCAGTTGCTGAATTACAATTACAGCCAAGGCCAAGCAACCCTGGCCATGACCAAAGAAGCTGGAGGGATAAAGGTTCTCCTCACACCTGCCCTAAGTTTGGGACTACAGTCACACCTCAAGTTAAATATGCTTCAGGTTGAGCATTTTCAGGTTACGCATTACTTCCGGTTTTTGCTGCTCACGCATGTGCAGACGTCAAAATGACGTCACACGCATGCGCAGAAGCTGTGAATCGCAACCCGCGCACGCGCAGACACACAGACGCAGGTTGCATTCGCTTCAGGATGCGAACGGGGCTCCAGAACGGATCCTGTTCGCATCCAGAGGTACCACTGTATTTGTCACCCATAACCAGAGCATTTCTTATAGCTATATTAGAAGTCGTTCTGTGGAATTAGAAAGGGGGAAAGTATCCTTTCGGGAAGTAAGCTGGCCTCTGTTGCTACACCATGTTTCTTTATATTCAATAAATCAAAAAAGAGAGAAAGAACCAAAGTACAAATCATGTTTCTTTCCAGGATCAACTCTGCAGTCGCGAGGAGAATTTGTGTCAAGAGAGAGAGAAGGTTCTGGCTTACGGAGCAGCCATCTTAAAGCAAAGCCAAGACGAGCTTGTAAGTGCTGTCTGGCTGGCCACTGTGAGAACAGATCACTGGCCTCATCCTGCACTCCACTCCTTATGTACTCCATAGCTCTGCGTGATGCTACCTGCTTTGACATTTCCAATTGCTTGCTAAGCTCAAAGGAAAACAATTCTTTCTGTCCTACGGCCTTGCGACATCTCAAACTTCCCCATGGGGAAAAGTCACAACATCTGAGGCTTTTGAGTTTAGAAAAACAAAAGTTAAGACAAGAGGGACATAAAATTATGCACAGTGTGAAGAAAGCAGATGGACAGAATTATTTATCTCTTATACAAGAACCTGAGGGCATTCAGTAAAACTGAATATTAGATGTTTCAACACACATAATGCAGGTGGCACTGTGGTTTAAACCACTGAGCCTCTTGGGCTTTCTGAGCAAAAGATTGGTGGTTCAAATTCCTACTCCCATTGCTCTGTCCCAGCTCCTGCCAACTTAGCAGTTCGAAAGCACACCAGTGCAAGTAGATAAATAGATACCGCTGCGGCGGGAAGGTAAACGGTATTTCCGTGCGCTCTGGTTTCTGTCACGGTGTCTCACTGCGCCAGAAGCGGTTTAGTCATGCTGGCCATATGACTTCTGGTGAACCAGAGCAGCGCACAGAAACGTCGTTTACCTTTCCGTCGGAGCAGTACCTATTTATCTACTTACACTTTGCCATGCTTTCAAACTGCTAAGTTGGCAGGAGCTGGGACCGAGCAACGGGAGCTCACCCTGTCGCGGGGATTCGAACCGCCGACCTTCCGATTGGCAAGCCCTAGGCTCTGTGGTTTAGACCACAGCGCCACTCAGGTCTAAGAGAGGTATCTGGTTGGACAATGTGAAAAAGAGATGCTGGCCTGATCCAGATTAGAAGGACACTTTTTATGTTCCCTCATTCTTGAGTGTATTCTCTTCCCAAAGCATTGGGGAGGTCTCCCTTCCTTCCTATCAAGGTGTGTTAAACCCCCTACTTCACTTGCACCCTGTAATCTCTTGAATCCAACCCATTCAAATGCTGCAAGAGGATATGGAAGGTTGCAGGAGATCTCTGTAAAAAGCACAGGAATGTGAGGGCAAGGAGCAAGCATGCCATTCAACTTTCCCCCTCGGACTTCACTTCAGGAATAGACAATAAAGGAACCAAAAACAAAACGAAGTGGTTTATGTTTTCTCTTCAGGATCAAATTGACGCTCTTGCGGAGAACCTGGAGGCAATGAGACAGGCAGCATTTGGAAGTGGGGAAAAACAGACACGGAAAAGAAGATTCAAGGGCTTCTTGTAAGTGTTGCTGATGTTGGGAAGTGAAAAAGTACAAGTCTAAAAATAATAAATCCAAAATGATTGGATATTTTTTAAGCACACAAGGCCACCTTACTTCTATTTGGGGTGGCCCCTTTCTCCTGCAGGAAATGACTGACTATTCCAAGGTGGGCACCCATAAGCTTCTAGAAAGTTCTTTTCCTGATTAATGTTGAGAATTTGTAGGGAATTTAAAAGTGCCTTTCCCAGGCAATGCTCAGGAATGACATGGTCCCTTGATGTTGCAGAACCTGAATATATTCTCCACCCTGACTCCCTTTTCTCCTTCCACCATCTAGCAAATGGAAATGGAAGAGAAGACAGCCTTCCTTGAACTGTCAGTCATCTTAAGCTCTTGGGACGAGGACTGCTCTGGGCCTTTCAGGTACGTCCCCTTCCTCCCTCTGTGTCAAGCCTCAGTTTCTGGGCGCAGAGGGAGGAGATACCATTCTCTGCCATACCACATAATTTTATTCATTCTATTTATTTTCTGCCTTCCCTCCCATAGTCGCCCAGGGATAGTTCCTTCCCCGGGTGAGGAAAGTACAAGGAAAAATGCTGGCATTTAGTTTCAAGTGATAGATGAGAGAGACGTGCTTGCTTAGATCCATTTCACAGATAATGATCACTATTGTCCTTTGCAGCAGAATGAAGCAAAAATCAATTCTGCTCTGCCTTCTGCCTGCATTGCAGATCTCCAACACCTCTGCACCTCTCAAAAAGCAACCTTGCAGCTCTTCTTCTGTGGGGAGAAATTGAAGAAGAGGATTGAGGAGGAGGAGGAGGAGGAGGAGGAGGAGCAGAAGCCATTGCAGAGCTGGGAACATCTGAAGCTGTGGGAAGGACCTAGAAACATCAAGTGGAGTCTCACTATTACCTTTCAGGTTAAGAAAAGATCAGCCAGCCAACCAAGGACAGTAATCATCATAGAGACTGTGTGGCATGTCCTGAGCCGTCTGAAGGAAACCATAGATGCGAGGAGCTGCTGCCTAGAAAGCGTCTCCTTTCAGGCAGCTGCCAATAAACAACTCCCTGTCCCACCCCAAAAAGAATTCACAGTGGTACCTCAGGTTACAGACACTTCAGGTCACAGACGCTTCAGGTTACAGACTCCACTAACCCAGAAATAATACCTCAGGTTAAGAACTTTACCTCAGAATGAGAACAGAAATCGCATGACAGCAGCGGAGGCCCCATTAGCTAAAGTGGTGCTTCAGGTTAAGAACAGTTTCAGGTTAAGAACGGACCTCCGGAACAAATTAAGTTCTTAGCCCAAGGTACCACTGTACATTCATAGGATCATAGAGTTGGAAGGGACCACAAGAGCAATCTAGCCCAACCCCGTGCAATGCAGGGATCTTTCGCTGGGAGGAAACCGGAAGGGGAATCAGGACTGAATTTTTGTGTCCATAGACACCCGGGCTTGATTCTGGTCCTGATCACAAATTTCTGGGTTGGGCATATGCTGTCTGCCTGGTGAACCCACTGTTGCGCGCCTGTCTCTGGTTGGCTGACCTTAACATTCTGGTTAAAAACCAAAGCAGAACCTGGAAGCTGGAAATCTATGGGTGTTATGTACTGATGTTCTCACCCTGGGCCAGCAGGGGGTTACTGTAGATAGTTTTCACTCAGGTCCACGTCAGTTATTTTAGGCGGGAAACCCTGGGTTGTTGTTGTTACAATGTTGACAGCCGGCTCCTATAAATGGAGGCCGGCTGAGCTGTTTGCTGTTCAGTCTGTCCAGCTTACAATAAAGAGCTGCTCTGGAGAAATCACTGTGTCGTCTGATATGTTCGCCCACAACTTAACAACGGGGAACCCACAAACAAGATAACCAGTTCTGAATTTGTAAGAACCTGATCATTTGGTGCGGCAGCATCTACACTTTGGGACTCCCTGCCTCTTGATAGGTGCCTTCACTGTGTTCTTTTTGGTGCCTGCTAAAAACATTCTGGTTTCGTCAAGCCCACCCAGATGCTTAGAAAATATGTTTTAGTAGTTTAACTTCTGGTATATTTTATCCCCCCCCCCCCACCTCCTGATTTTATCTTTCTGTAAACTACTTTGGTGTTGTTGGTTTTTTTGTTTTTGTTTTACAAAACAAGTGGTGTATAATTTTTTATGAAATAAATAAGCCAGTAAGTAAGAGCGCTCTCTCCTTCTTCTGCTCTGCAGAGACTGGAATTGGGAGGAATGGTTCCTTTGATCCTGGAGGTGGTTTATAGCCATCATGAATCATAGCCATTTAAAGGAAACAAGTTATTGAAGGATGGGATTGTGAAAAATGGAAGAGTTTCTTTTTTAAAATGTTTTGTTTTTTCTCTTGTTGGTGGGGTGGAGGGGTGGTTTTTATGTACTTTTAAAAAAAAATCTATTCTTGTTTTTTTCTTTTTTCTTTTTTACTGTATTTTGTCTTTTTCAAATTTTGCTGTATTTGTTATAATTGGAATAAATATCATTTTAAAGCTGTATCCTCTATGACTTGGATGGTTTTTAAAGCCATCTAACCTGTGGCAGTGTCTTAACATACAGGGTCCGTGTACGGATTCTGTGCAGATAATGTGCTGGAAGTGCTCTGAACACTTGAAAGAACAGGTGGTTTCAAGATTTATTACTGAGAACTTGTGGAGCATCCCGAACGCAGGGCATTGAGCGGGAGTGAAATTTCTGTCATGGGTCTAAAGAAAAGTTCATCCCTGAGCTCCTGCTGTTTCTGTCCTCTTTCCTCATCTGCCCCCCAGAAAACACAACTTTGGATCCAGCCAACTTTGGATCCTGCCTCATCCTGTCTGAGGATCAGGAGAGTGTGATAGATGGGGATGCGGATCCAGATATCCCCAAAAATCCTGAGAGATTCAATACACAAGGCCCCATGTGCTGGGGCAAGAGGGGATCACAGCGGGCAGACATTTCTGGGAGGTCATTGCAGGGAGTGAGGGGCATTGGGCTGTAGGGGGTGCAGGAAGTCTGTGAGAAGGAAGGGCAAGTTGGCTCCTTGTGCTGAGGATGGGATTTGGGAGGTGGGGAAATGGGAAGGTGAGTATGGCCCCTCCTTCCCACCTGATGCCTCTGCTCTGTCCCTGCTTGAGGATCCGAGGGACCCTGAACTCTCATCTGTCCTTTCATGATGCAGATCCAGCAGCCCTTCTCCATGCATTCCCAGCATCCACCTTCTCAGGAGAAGACCCTCCAGCCCTTCTTTCTCTCCAGGGAGAAGCCCTAAGTGCAGGATAGAGATGGGCCGGCCCTTGTGTCAGTCCTGGTGCAACTCTCCCTTCTCAGACCAGCTTTCTACACAGCACTGATTGGCTTGCTGTTGGGTCACTCAGGAGAGGAAGCCCGCCTCTTGTCCCCAGGCAGCTTTCCCAAAGGAGTCACTTGTTTGATTCATGTTCTCTCTGAATAAAGTTGTTATAAGGAAAACTGCTCCCTTTCCCTTATGGGGTATCCAAGAGCCCGTATAGCGTCCTTAAGTAAAGGTAAAAAGGACCCCTGGACAGTTAAGTCCAGTCAAAGGCGACTATGGGGTTGCGGCGCTCATCTCGCTTTCAGGCCAAGGGAGCCGGCGTTTGTCCACAGACAGCTTCCTGCGTCATGACTAAACCGCTTCTGGTGCAATGGGACAACGTGACAGAAGTCAGATTGCAAGGAAAAGCTGTTTACCTTCACGCCACAGCAGTATCTATTTATCTACTTACACTGGCGTGCTTTTGAACTGCTAGGTAGGCAAGAGCTGAGACAAAGCAACAGGAGCTCACTCCGTATGTTCCCTATCAATAGGAGAAACCAGGCCGACCAGAGTATATTGAGTAGCAAAGCAACTAATAAGCCTGATCTTTATTAAAGGAACTGTTGCAACAGGGTCCCCACTCACCCTATGCAGGAGGGAGGAGAACCCTGAACAATGGTGTACAAGCCCCTATATAGACTTTTGAAACTGCCCATCTGTAGCACAAGACCAACCCCCCAAAATATCAGACATACATCACAGAAGGAGGCAGTCTTCAGCAGAAATCCCTCTGTCAGGATACCTGTTAAAGGTCACTGATTGCATGGGCAGCTTGGCCATTCTTTAGTGATGGTAAATACTTTAGTTCCTGAATCCAGGTCACAGGCTCACCCTATTCATACACAAATATGCCCTTAAGAATGGACTTTCCCCATTTTCCTCCCTTACCGCAGAGGAATATTTGGGGTCATTGGGAGAGTCGAAATGGCTTCAGGATTGCTCTCCCATACTATTTCAGACGAAATATGCTTTTGAATTATGGTGCTGGAAGAGACGCTTGAGAGTCCCATGGACTGCAAGAAGATCAAACCTCTCCATTCTGAAGGAAATCAGCCCTGAGTGCTCACTGGAAGGACAGATCGTGAAGCTGAGGCTCCAATACTTTGGCCACCTCATGAGAAGAGAAGACTCCCTGGAAGAGACCCTGATGTTGGGAAAGATGGAGGGCACAAGGAGAAGGGGACGACAGAGGACGAGATGGTGGGACAGTGTTCTCGAAGCTACCAGCATGAGTTTGACCAAATTGCGGGAGGCAGTGAAAGACAGGAGGGCCTGGCGTGCTCTGGTCCATGGGGTCATGAAGAGTCGGACATGACAACAACACTATTTCAGACACATGGTTCATATATTGAGATATGTGTGCATTTATGTATTTGAGAACTTAAAATTCTTATAACAATGTGATATTTCACTGACAAAGGGCTGCATTCATTGAGAAAATGGGGCTAAGTGAAAGCACCTGCTGTTAATAGGTGCCCTGCGGTGTCATTGGCAAATATCTGGTTAGCATTTAACTGAGCTGTTTGCAAAGGTTGCAGAGTTGGTTCGAGAGGTTATTGCATATTATCAGAAGCTGGCGATTTTGTCAAAACGACTCACTAAAAATTGGCACCAGGATGGAGGGTTGGGCTGTTTCTCCTCTGTATGTCTTGGCTACTAACCCGAAAGAGGAGTGTGAATGGAGGGGGGCGGGGGAGGGGTGTGGACGGAATTCATTCATCAGCTTGCAAAGTAGTCTGAGGGTGACGTGCTGATAGTCAACAAAACTACAACAAACTCCACCAGCTCCCACGGGGAAATGGTTCCTCAAACGAGCAGCCACCAAGGATGAGCACTCCATTTAAAATAAATAAAAAAAATATATTTTCACCATATCAAAGCGGCTCGGAGCTACAGCCAACTTCAAGGCAGCAGGGATCCTGAGTGATCTCATCTGAAGTTCCTAAACGAAACACGCCCATTTGCTAAAAGGAAGAGATAAAAGGAAACCAGCTCCCTCTTCCTGGCGAGGCAGGAGCCATGGCTGCTTTTGAGGGTCCCGTCCGGGATCTCAGTGAGGAAGCCACTTGCTCCATCTGCCTGGAGTATTTCAGGGATCCAGTGATCATTCATAAATGTGGGCACAACTTCTGCCGATCCTGCCTGATCCAGTGCTGGGAGAAATCCGAGGGAGAGGCTTCCTGCCCTCAGTGCAGAGAAAGGGTGGAGCAAAGCAGCATCAGGAGAAACCAGCAGCTGGCAAATTTTGTGGAAATAATTAAGAAATTCAACCATTTGGGGGGCAAAGAGGAGGGAGAAGGAAAAGGAAGGGTCTGCGAGAAGCACCAGGAGCCCCTGAAGCTGTTCTGCAAGGAGGACGAAAGCCCCATCTGTGTGGTGTGTGACAGATCCAAGGAGCACAAAAGCCACGAGGTGGTTCCTCTAGAGGAGGCGTCGCAGGAGTACAAGGTGGGGAAAGGCAGTGGGTCTTTCTTGGGGGTGGAAGAGCTGCAGACAAGAGGGGTTTGCAAATAAATAAATAAAACTTGCGGCTCAAAGGAGTTATAGAGCAAGAATCTTTTGCAGCCTGATAAGACTTAACTTCTGAAACTATAAATAATAAATATTTATTTTTCTATTTGAGGGATTTCAAGTGTGCCCAAAGACCCCGTGAATGCAGGCTGCAGTAACTCCCCTGGGAGGAAAGATTGTAACATCTAGGATTAATTTAATAAAAAGGAGGGGAGACATGTTGGAGGTGTGTTCAGTGTGGGGGACAAATAGCAAACCCCCCATGTTTCTCAGCTCTGATATAGAGCCTTTCTATTTCTGCCTCCTCTGGGATGAAAAAGAGGAACCTCTGCCAAAGACCCAGGGATGTGGGGCAGGGAGCAAACACAGGATTCAGCCTGCCTGGTAATGTGTAATGCAGCCCAACTTGGATTTTGTTTTCTTTTCAGGATCAGATCAGCAGCTGCCTAGACAATGTGAGGAAGGAGAGAGAGAAAATTCTCGTATTTAAAGCAAACACAGAAAAGGAAAGCCAAGATCTGCTTGTAAGCACCATTGTTACTGCTTTAAGATGAAAAAGTGCTACAGTCTAGAATCAGTATCTGTGTGTGTGTGGGGGGGGGGATATATATGGAATACAGAAAGAGGTTTATTTTTGAACAGCCTTATCTCCACAGAACATGATGGACCATTTAAAAGGGGGGGAGCTTGTGCTGATGACGCTCCTTCCCTGCTGAATATTGGCGTGATCCCTCTAAAATGTCAGGCATGTCCTTCCAGGGGAATTTGGATAAGTCATGGGTAGGCAAACTAAGGTTCATGGGCTGGATCAAACCCCAATGGAGGGTCCGGGAATGAGTGTGTTTTTACACGAGTAGAATGTGTGCTTTTATTTAAAATGCACCTCTGAGTTATTTGTGGGGCATTGGAATTCCTTCATATATTTTTTCAAAATATAGTACGGCCCCCCACAATGTCTGAGGGACAGTGGAACAGCCCCCTGCTGAAAAAGTTTGCTGACCCCTGGCCCTCTTCATCCTGCAAGAGCAGACTAGATGCCTGATTTTGGCCCACTCTTCTCTTCTTTCAACCTCTTTGCTGCAGAAACAAACAGGTGCAGAGAAGGGAAAGATGGTGGCTGAGTTCAGGCGACTGCGCCAGTTTCTGGAAGAACAAGAGAAGCTTCTTCTGGCCCAGATGGCAGAGGTGGAGAAGGAGATTGCAGCCCAAAGGGAGGAGCACCTGGCGAGACTCTCCAGGGAACTCTCCTCTCTTGACGGCCTCATCCGGGAGATGGAGGAGAAGCTTCAGGAACCAGCGAGTGAACTCCTGCAGGTCAGGCCTCATCCTGATGCGAGAGGGTGGAGTAGGCTGCTTCAGACAACAGGCAGGAGAATAACATCTTACCCCCCCCTCCCGCCAAAGAAACCTGTTCTAAAATAAACAATTGGTACGTGAAGTGTGGAAGGCCTGGTATCGCAAAAGCGGCCTTGCTTGATCAAACCACAGGCTTCTTCACTTTAGCATTGTGTTCTCGCAAAATTGATAACAGTAGAACTGGCTCCTCTGACATCTTTCTTTCTTTCTTTCTTTCTTTCTTTCTTTCTTTCTTTCTTTCTTTCCCTCCAGGATATAGGAAGCTTCTTGCAGAGGTAAGTGATGGGAAACCCCTGCCTTATTCTGATGCTATGAATTTTGCTGTTTAACAGGAGAGAAACTCACTCTCCACTTCCTCATTCCAGAGATAATTTAGGACTCCATCGTCCATTTTCACAAAATCAAAGACAAAAATAGGGACACATTTTTGTGGTAGCTATTGATTCCATCTACACTCACAGAAGCTTTTTACTTTCTTACATTCCCACCACATATGATAAAAAGTTCATTTTTCTTTACATTTCCAACATTTATTACTTGTCTTATACATTTTAGCTAATTTCACGGGAGTAATATACCACCAATACATCATTTTCATCACATTCTCTTTCAGAGCATTACATGCTGTAAATTTTATTCTTTCTTTCCACAAGCTCTCTCGTTCTTTTAGCTGTATATTATATCCAAAATCTTTGGCCCGGTGTATCATAACCGATTTTACTTCATCTTTCAAATGCCATTCCAGCAGCACAAAAGCCATTCTAAAGCTTTCTGATTTTCCTTATGTTTCAGAAATGCACATACCAGATCAATATGTTTTGCTCATTGATCACTTGAAATGCTTCACTAAAACTGGTGTAGTCCTAAAATCTCCACGTAAGGATCCAGTGTTGCTCACTTTCCTAAAAAAAATAATTTGAAGGTAAAGAAGCTGATCTATGCGATCTCAAATTCCTAGCCAGCGTGGTGTAGTGGTTAAGAGCGGTAGTCTCATAATCTGGTGAACCGGGTTCGCGTCTCCACTCCTCCACATGCAGCTGCTGGGAGACCTTGGGCCAGTCACACTTCTCTGAAGTCTCTCAGCCCCACTCGCCTCACAGAGTGTTTGTTGTGGGGGAGGAAGGGAAAGGAGATTGTTAGCCACTTTGAAACTCCTTCAGGTAGTGATAAAGCGGGATATCAAATCCAAACTCCTCTTCTTCTTTATTTCCTTCAGCATATTATGGAAGCAGCTGTGTGTCGGTTTTCCTTCAACTTGTTAGGTGCTCTCTAGATGCTCCCTTTTGCCATTGGAAAAACCCTGCTCCCAAGTCTTCATGATATATCCATCATGCCTTTTCATCAGGATGAGACACCTGCCTTGTCTGAAAGTTCTTTTAATTCAAAGGATTGTGGCTTGACTTTGTTCTTCTCCTCCAGGTCTCAGGAGAAGGAGAACTTAGAGGATCCTCCTGTGGCTTTTCCTCCTTCCCTGAAGTGGAGGATCTGGGACTTCAGAGATATGAATCCCTTCCTGGAGGGAGTCATGAAGAAATTCAAAGGTAGTAAAGAAGGGCTGAAAGGATTGTTTAATGGATGTTTAGAAGTGTTCATGGAAGGCTCCAGATCATACGGAATATTAGCCATGCCAGGAAAATGGACAGTTTATTTGATTATTCTTTTTCAATATCTAGAAGCCACACTTTAATATGTAGATGATTCACAACTGATTTTACTTATGCAATTGAAAGGGGACGGTAAACCCTTTTTGCTGGTCTCTGGAATCTCTCCAGCTGGCGTGGCCAGTGGTTAGGGATGATGGGACTTGTAGTCCACAACACCGGGCTACAATCTCATGAGCTCATATTGTTCTTTCCAGGTTTCTTATCTGCATGATGGTCTGATGCTAAATCTCTGCTCCCTTTTCTCTTCCAGACACTGTGGAATATGGACTTCAGTTGCAAAAAGGTACATTTAATAATAATTATAATTTATTATTTATATCCTGCCCATCTGGCTGGGTTTTCCCAGCGATTTCCCCAAGCATAAATTCGGGAGAGATGGGATCCGCTTCTCACAAGACCAGGCCACTGCAGCTCTTCCATCCATGCCTTATTTCCCCTTATTTCCCAAAGGCATCTGTTCCGTGAGAGCAGCATGCTGGGCTAGAGGGGCTCTTGGCCTGATCCTGCAGACTCTTAGGAAGCCCCCAGCCCAGGATGGCTGGCTTTTCTGTGCCGAATCTCCATAAGACACAGGGGTGGTGTGAAGCCAAAGGCTCCCGGCACATGAGGGGGAAATATCCCTTTGAGCCATACAGGGTCCCCACCCCTTTTAGGAGAACTTATGTAAGAGTAAGTTTTACTCATACATGGAAAATGCATGAACAGAAATAGCTCAAAAAATGGCTGCAACAACCTTTGGGTACAAGAAGGTAAATGGGTGTCAGTGGAAGGAGCTGGGGGCTGCCTGAGTGTTAACTCCAGTGGTCTGGCTTCCCTGCAAGATGGGGGTCTTCAGTCAGCTGTTGTATTGTGTTGTTGTGTTGTTGTGTTTTGTGTTGTGTTGTGTTGTATGACTTCTCTGCTGCAACATGATGGCGGACTAGAGAAACCTGAGTAAACTTAAAAGAGCAGGACAGAATTACAGCACAGACCAGGGGAAAAGGCTCAATGGGAAGACAAAAGTCCAGTCTGGCCTGATCCTGAAAACCACAAAAAGGGATTCATAAGAGCTGGAAAAGGTGCAGCAGATGGAAGCATAAAGGAAACTCCTACTTATTTTTAAAATTATATTCTGGGATTCTTTTAGAAAACAGCAGCAAGTAAAATACATAAAGGCTAACCAATACAACAATAAACTAGAAAAAACCATTACATTTAACATTTTTTCTTTACTAATAGCAGCACTCGCAACATCCAATATCCCACTTAATTTCCAAAGGCCGCTGTACAAATGTGTGTCTTGAAAAAGAAATCGCTTGACAAACATTCCATAACGTGGTGAGAGGACTGCAGAGCAGATCTTCATCCTAACGTCCACCAGCCTGATTAATTTTTAAATGGGCTTCTCATTGTGCTTCCACTGGCCACCTTTTCCATAAATGTGAGGAACAGTGGAAAAAATGAATCATCATAAAGCCAATCAGGCCTGTGGAGCCAGGATGGGGTCTTTGCATTGAAGGTGACAGGTGGGAATGGCACTTCCTGGGTTTTATATATCTTGCCCTTGATCTTGGGATTCCAACAATAAATGCTTTAACACAATACATAGAAAAATAAAGCCATTCATATCAACCATGTAATAGTTGTCAATTTAAAAGCTCCGCTTTAACCAAACCATAAGAGATAATCAAGTTTGTTCTTGGCTGTCTGCTCATACTTTGCCTGGGGGAAACAGACCAAAGGCCCACACTGCAGAACATGAGAGGGAGTCCCTCAGAAGGTTGTGGACTCTCCTTCCTTGGAGGTTTTTAAGCAGAGGTTGGGTGGCCCCCTGTGGTGGATGCTTTAGTTGGGATCCCTGCATTGCATGGGGTTGGACTAGATGACCCTTGGAGTCCCTTGCAACTCTACAATTTTGCAATGCGCTTTCAAGAATCCCAAGCAGGACATTTCACACAAGGGGGTCAGGGTAGCCTAACCACTTTCTTGCTTTTCATAAAATCTCTGGAAGGATGGTCTATAGTATAATGTTAAATATATAACTGAAACTTGAATGGTGGTTACAAGGAGGGTGAGAGCACCTGCTACCAGTTTTACCTGACCTGTCAAGCATGGTCTGGCATGTGATGTGAGGTAAAAGATTAAGATGTGAATTAGAGTCCCTGCTTTAACTCCCATCTGCCATGAAATGTAGGTGATGGGGGTGGCCTTAGACAAGCCACTGTCTCTCAGCCTCACTCCTCCCATCTGAAAAATGGGCATGCTAAGATTGACTTAACTTACAGGGTCAGGTTCTATATAGATAATGTGTGAACCCTTGAAAGAACTGCAAATGTTTCAAGAATCCTTATTAAGAACTTGATGAACATTCCTCTCTCAAATGCAGAGCCATGGAGTCCCTGTTCATTTCAGAGGGGATGCTGCTTCTGTCATGTGCCTAAAGAAAAGTTAGGTTCCCAGTTGATGTCATTTCTCTTCTCTTTCCTCCTCTGCCCCCACAGAAAGCATAACTTTGGATCCAGACACAGCAAATCCCCTCCTCATCCTGTCCAAGGACCGAAAGAGAGTGAGAAAAGGAGAAGTCTATCAAGACCTGCCGGACAACCCTGAGAGATTTGACACACTTACCTATGTGCTGGGATGTGAGGGTTTCACAGCAGGCAGACATTTCTGGGAGGTCATTGTGGGAAGAGAGGAGGGGTGGGGGGTGGGGGTGGCCAGAAAGTCTGTGAAGAGGAAGGGTGTTTTCTCTTTTGGTCCCAGGGAAGGGATCTGGGGTTGGATCTGGGGCTTGGGGAAGTGCGGCAGTGGGTACAGGTTATTCTCCCCCCATGAGGCCCCTGTTCCAAGTGAGGAGCCCAAGAGGATCCGAGTGGCCCTGAACTGTGAAGGGGGACGGGTGTCCTTTTACGATGCTGATACAGCAGTCCTCTTCTACACATTCCCGGCAGCCTCCTTCTCAGGAGAGACCCTCCAGCCCTTCTTTTACATAAGCAGGAAAGCGAAGCTGAGACTCTATTGACTGATAAGCAGACAGACAAGCGTATATTCATTGTCATCATGGCACATTCAGTCTCCAGGACTGAGCTGACAGGCACTTCAGGAGAAACCATATTTGCAGAACTGGGATTGGCCATCCCTTGTGTCAATCATGATGCAACTCCCCCTTCTCGGGCCAGCTTTGTAAATGACACTGATCAATTGGGACCCCTGTCATACCCCTTGTCTCTCTCCCTTGGGAACCGGCTATTTCTGTCAGTCAAGGAGGTGCAAAGGGGGAAAGAAGCAAGAAAATAATTTCGGAAACAACAGCAAACCTCCCCACATTCCTGTTTCGATGTAGTTCTCTCTCCAACCTCTAATTCTGACACATTTTCTATAGACAATACCATCATCTTTTCTGAATAAAATCAGAATTATGTACGGGCATCACTTAAAACATTTCCTCAGCCTCAATCCTGAACTCATATTCCCTTTTCCTCCCCCAATTTCTCCACTGGCCAGGGAGATGGAAATTCCAAAATTCCTTTTTTTTGCTACTCCTCAGGGAAGCTTATGTGGCAATTCAGCAAAATCTCCATATCCAAAGATTGTTTGCTAGTTTGAGTACAGTCGGCCTAAAATTCATGCGCAACTTACTTGCGTGATCTCAGCCTTCGTCAAAACACAAATTAATAAATGGAAAGCGGATGAGGGACCAGGAAAAACTGTTGGAAGGGACTGTGTGATATCTTACAATAGTCTCCAGAGTCCAGAAAGCATTTTTTTTGGGGGGGGGGGGCTTTGGCAATGGTGGAAAGAGTTTCTAAGTCCACCTTGTTTACTGACCTCTAGAAAGGTCAAGATCTTTGGCTTCAGACAAGCAGTATGGTTGCTTGGGGGGCGTTTTGGGGGGTCTTCCTGACTTACACTATATTGCCCTTGCATGCTGACCCCAGAGACCTAACCCCTGTGCAGGTTTTGGGCCTCGATGTAACAAAATCCCCTCTGACAGTGAAGAGCCTCTGTCAGAAGTTCTGAGGAGAAAACATTGGCAATCTTGAGAATTTTTGGGTATATGTGTGTGGTAAATTCCCATGTATAAAATTATTTTCACCAAGGTGGTTTGTAATGAAGAGTCAGATACTTACCTGTATTTTTAGAGATCCCCTCCTCTTATCCTTTTGTATAACGAGCCTAAAATAATTTGGGGATATGTTTCATGCGCTACCATGTTTGATTCTACTAAAGATTGTACTTCTTGTTGCTCCTGTGGTGTTTTGAACTCAGCAGTATAATATCCATTCCCCATGACACTTCCTCCAGGGATTTTAGGAGGGTGATAGCCTGTTTTATCCTCAGAGGAACCCTGTGAGGTAGAAGAGGCTCAGCTGACAGACTTAGAAAAAGGAGAAACGTTCAAGTTTATGGTCAAATAGGTTTGAACCTGGGCCTTGTCATCCCAAGTCCAACACCCTGTACACTCAGAATTTGAAATCTTAGCAAGGGTCCCTTCAGAGATGTGCTTGAAAACCCTCCCTGCAAAGTTCCTCTACAGTGGTACCTCGGGTGACGAATGTAATTCGTTCTTAAGCCGAAACTGTTCTTAACATGAGGCGTGCTTCCGCTAAGGGGGCCTCCCACTGCCCACTCACTCTATGCAGGAGGGAGGAGAACCCAGAACAATGATGTGCAAGCCCCTATATAGACGTTTGAAACTGCCCACCTGTAGCACAAGACCAAACCCCCAAAATATCAGACATACATCACAGAAGGAGGCAGTCTTCAGCAGAAATCCTTCGGTCAGGATACCTGTTAAAGGTCACTGATTGCATAACCTGGGCAGTCTGGCCATTCTTTTGTGATAGTAAATACTTTAGTTCCTGAATCCAGGTCACAGGCTCACCCTATTCATACACAAATATGCCCTTATGAATGGACTTCCCCCATTTTCCTCCCTTACCGCAGTGGAATATTTGGGGCCATTGGGAGAGTCAAAATGGCTTCAGGATTGCTCCCCCGTATGATTTCAGACACATGGTTCATATATGGAGTTATGTGTGCATTTATGTACAGTGGTACCTCAGGTTAAGTATTTAATTCGTGCCGGAGGTCCGTACTTAACCTGAAACTGTTCTTAACCTGAAGCACTATTTCTGGGTTAGCTGAGTCTGTAACCTGAAGCGTATGTAACCCGAGGTATCACTGTATTTATTTTGTATTTGAGAACTTAAAATTCTTATAACGAAGTGATATTTCACTGACAAAGGGCTGCATTCATTGAGAAAACAGGGCTAAGTGAAAACACTTGCTGCTAATAGTTGCCCGGCGGTGTGATTGGCAAATATCGGGATACTATTTAGCTGAGCTATTTGAAAAGGCCGTTTGCAGAGTTCGTTCCAGAGGTTATTATTGCACCTTATCAGACGCCCTTATCAGACGCCGGCGATTCTGTCAAAACGATTCACTAAAAATCGGCACCGGGATGGAGGGCTGGGCTGTTTAGAAAGAGGAGTGTGAATGGAGGGGGGCCGGGGGGGGGCGACAACAATTCATTCATCAGCTTGCAAAGTAGTCTGAGGCTGACGTGCTGATAGTCAACAAAACTACAACAAACTCCACCAGCTCCCACAGGGAAATGGTTCCTTAAACGAGCAGCCACCAAGGATGAGCACTCCATTTAAAATAAATAAAAATATTTATTTCCACCGTATCAAAGCTGCTCGGGGCTCCACCCAACTCCTAGGCAGCAGAGATCCTGAGTAATCGCATCTCAATTTCCTGGAAAGGGAACACGCCCATTACAGACGCAAAAGAGAGAAAACGAAACCAGCTCCCTCTTCCTGGCGAAGCAAGCATGGCTGCTTTTGAAGGTCCCGTCCGGGATCTCCGTGAGGAAGCCACTTGCTCCATTTGCCTGGATTATTTCAGAGATCCAGTGATCATCCCAGAGTGCGGGCACAACTTCTGCCGAGCCTGCCTGATCCAGTGCTGGGGGGAATCCGAGGGAGAGGCTTCCTGCCCTCAGTGCAGGGAAAGGGTGGAGCAAAGCAGCATCAGGAGAAACCAGCAGCTGGCAAATGTTGTGGAAATAGCCAAGAAATTCAGCCATTTGGGGGGGAAAGAGGGAAAGGAGGGAGAAGGAAAGGGGAGGGTCTGCGAGAAGCACCAGGAGCCCCTGAAGCTCTTCTGCAAGGAGGACGAAAGCCCCATCTGTGTGGTGTGTGACAGATCCAAGGAGCACAAGAAACACGAGGTGATTCCTCTAGAGGAGGCGTCCCAGGAGTACAAGGTGAGAAAAGGTAGCGGTTCTTTCTTGGGGAGTGGAATAGCTGCAGATAAGAGGGGCTTGCAATAATAATAATAAATATTGTAATGTATTCTCCCAACTTGCAGCCCAAAAGGTATTCTCCTGATACAACTAATCTTCTAAAAATTAATGCAATAAACATTTATTTTTATTTTTGAGGGAGTAAAGTGCCCCCAGTGACCCCCTGAATGCAGGCGGCGGTAACTCCCCTGGGACAAAAGATTACAATATCTAGGATTAATTTAATAAAGAGGAGGGGGGAGTTGTGGGAGGTGTGTTCAGTGTGGGGGACAAATAGCAAAACCCCCATGTTTCTCAGCTCAGATATAGGGCAGCCCCATTTCTGCCTCCTCTGGGATGAAAAAGGGGAACCTCTGCCAAAGACCCAGGGATGTGGGGCAGGGAGCAAACATACAATTCAGCCTGCCTGTTAATGTGTGACGCAGCCCAATTTAGATTTTTTTTCCTTTTCAGGATCAGATCAGCAGCTGCCTAGACAATGTGAGGAAGGAGAGAGAGAAAATTCTCGTATTTAAAGCAAACGCAGAAAAGGAAAGCCAAGATCTGCTTGTAAGCACCATTGTTACTTCTTTATGATGAAAAATGCTATAGTTTAGAATCAATATTGGGGGGGGGGAGAGAATATGGAATACAGAAAGAGGTTTATTTTTGAACAGCCCTATCTCTCACAGAGCATGAAAGACCATTTAAAGGAGGGGATGGACTTGTGAGTGTTTATGAAGCTCTTTCTCTGCTGAATATGTCAGGCATTCCCTTCCAAGGGAATTCAGATAACTGGCCTCTTCATCCTGCAAGAGCAGACTAGATGCCTGATTTTGGCCCACTCTTCTCTTCTTTCAACCTCTTTGCTGCAGAAACAAACAGATGCAGAGAGGGAAAAGATGGTGGCTGAGTTCAGGCGACTGCGCCAGTTTCTGGAAGAACAAGAGAAGCTTCTTCTGGCCCAGATGGCAGAGGTGGAGAAGGAGATTGCAGCCCAAAGGGAGGAGCAGCTGGCCAGACTCTCCAGGGAACTCTCCTCTCTTGACAGCCTCATCCGGGAGATGGAGGAGAAGCTTCAGGAACCAGCGAGTGAACTCCTGCAGGTCAGGCCTCATCCTGATGCGAGAGGGTGGAGTGGGCTGCTTCAGACAACAGGCAGGAGAATAACATCTTAGCCCCCCCCCCCCCCGCCAAAGAAACCTGTTCTAAAATAAACAATTGGTACATGAAGTGTGGAAGGCCTGGTATCGCAAAAGCGGCCTTGCTTGATTAAACCACAAGCCCCTTCATTCTCTCATCATGTTCTCACATTGACCAACCAGAGGTCTCTGGGAAACTTTAAAAACCAGTAGCTCTCTGCCCACCTTTTTCCCCAGTAAGTGCTGGTCAGCTGCTTAGTACAGTGGTACCTCGGGTTACATACGCTTCAAGTTACATACGCTTCAGGTTACAGACTCCGCTAACCCAGAAATAGTACCTCGGCTTAAGAACTTTGCTTCAGGATGAGAACAGAAATTGTGCTCCAGCGGCAGCGGGAGGTCCCATTAACTAAAGTGGTACTTCAGGTTAAGACCAGTTTCAGGTTAAGAATGGACCTCCGGAACGAATTAAGTACTTAACCTGAGGTACCACTGTATTGATAACTGGGGTCATCTGGAGGTTTGGAGCATGTTGTCAGCAATATGCTGGTGACTCTCCTTTACATCTGTAGGTGAGGCAGTGGAAGTGCTGGACCATTGTCTTGTCTCTCTAACAGACAGGATGAGAGTCAACAAACTGAAAGGCAATCCAGATAAGACTGAGGCACTCTTAGTGGGTGGTTCCTTAGACCAGAAGGGTGGGAGATGGGCTGCTCTTGATGGGGTTACACTTCCTCTGAAGGAGTGGGTACATCGCTTGGGGGTTGTACATAGGGCTTCCTCTGAAGTCAGTTTATATTATTTAGTTGTTCTTGTTTTGTTTTTATTATGAATTTTATGTTTTTGTGATTTTATTTGGGGAACTGCTGAGAGACCTGCGGGTATAGGGTGGTATACAAAATCGATAATGACAACAGCAGAAATAACAACAACAAACTGACGACAGTGCTCTGGCTCCACTAACATCTTTCTTTCTTTCCTTCCAGGATATTGGAAGCTTCTTGCAGAGGTAAGTGATGGGAAACCCCTGCCTTATTCTGATGCTACAAAAGTTCCTGTTTAACAGGTGGGAAACTCACTCTCCTGTTCCTTCTTCCAGAGATAGCTTAGGACTCCATCGTCCATTCCACCTTCCCGCCAGAGCGGTACCTATTTATCTACTTGCACTTTGACGTGCTTTCGAACTGCTAGGTTAGCAGGAGCAGGGACCGAGCAACAGGAGCTCACCCCATCGCGGGGATTCGAACCGCCAACCTTCAGATCGGCAAGCCCAAGAGGCTCGGTGGTTTAGACCACAGTGCCACCCTCGTCCCTTAAATATCCAGTGTATTTCAGGCTCCTGCTGGTTCTTCTTCAGACATAAGAATGTGAGAAAGGGCCCTGCTGGATCAGGCCAGTGGACCATCTCGTCCAGCATCCTGTTTTCACAATGATTAACCAGATGCCAGTGGGAAACCGATGGGCAGGATCTGAGCCGCGGAGGACACTCCCCTCCTGTGGTTTCAGAGGCACCACTGCCTTTGAGCCAGCCATCGTGAAGAGCAGCCGCTGAGAGCCTTCTCCCCCAAACACCTGCAACATATTCAAACACTCATGAATTTTGAAAATCTTCCATGTTTAGAAAATACTGCTTTAATTTCCAATATCCTCTGTATTTTTAAAATATAACCACTGTGCTAAAATACATTTATAATGTTAAATGCAAAAGCCATTCTAAAGCATTCTGAACTTCCTTATATTTCAGAAATGCACATACCAGATCTATTTTGTTTTGCTCATTAATCACTTGAAATGCCTCACTAAAACTGGAGTAGTCCTAAAATCTCTGCGTAAGGACCCAGTATTGCTCACTTTCATAAAAAAAAAAATTTGCATATATCAGCTTCTTTACCTTCAATCTCATATTCATATATTTCCTTCAGCATATTTTGGAAGCAGGTGTGTGTTTGTTGTTCTTCAACTTAGATGCTTTCTAAATCCACACATCATCCTATATGCTCCTTTTTGCCATAGGAAAACCCTGCTCCCAAGTCTTCATGATATATCCATCATGCCTTTTCATCAGGATGAGACACCTGCCTTGTCTGAAAGTCCTTTTAATTCAAAGAATGGTGGCTTGACTTTGTTCTTCTCCTCCCAGGTCTCAGGAGAAGGAGAACTTAGAGGATCCTCCTGTGGCTTTTCCTCCTGCCCTGAAGTGGAAGATCTGGGACTTCTGCGATATTAATCCCTTCCTGGAGGGAGTCATGGAAAAATTCAGAGGTAATAAAGAAGGGCTGAAAGGATTGTTAGCTGGATGTTTAGAAGTGTTCATAACAAGCTCCAGGTCATACAGAATATTAGCCAAGCCAGGAAGTTTTATTTATTCTCTTTCAAAATCTAGAAGCCGCAATTTTATATGTAGATGAGGGTCCTGGGGGCCCTGCTCCTCCTCCCTGAACCTTGACATCACCTTATGCAGGATAGCCAGTAGGATGAGTTTCAGATAGTTTTAACTGCAACTCCCATAAACTCCAGCTGGCGTGGCCTGTGGTTAGGGATGATGGGACTTGTAGTCCGCGACACCTGGCTACAGTCTCATGAGCTCATATTCTTGTTGCCAGGTTTGTTGTCTGAATGAGAGTGTGATGCTAAATTCTGTTCCTCTTTCTCTTCCAGACACTGTGGAATATGGACTTCAGCTGCAAAAAGGTACATATAATAATAATAATAATAATAATAATAATAATAATAATAAATATTTCTACCCTGCCCATCTGGCTGGGTTTTCCCAGCCATTTTCCCAGGCACAAATTTGGGAGAGATGGGATCCACTTCTCAAAAGACCAGGCCACTGCAGCTCTTCCGTCCATGCCTAATTTCCCCTTCTTTCCCAGAGGCATCCAATGCAGGGACTCCTGCATCTCACTGCAGAACTTCCTTGGAGGTTTTTAAGCAGAGGTTGGGTGGCCCCCTGTGGTGGATGCTTTAATTCAGATTTCTGCATTGCAGGGGGTTGGACTAGATGACCCTTGGGGTCCCTTCCAACTCTACAATCATATGATGCACTTTCAAGAATGCCAAGCAGGACATTTCACACAAACTGAAAGTTGAATGGTGGTTACAAGGAGGGTGAGAGCACCTTCTGCCAGATTCACCTGGCGTGTCAAGCGTGGTCTGTAATGTGATGTGAGGTAAAATATTAGGGTGTGAATTAGGGAGTCCCTGCTTTGACTCCCTTTTGCCATGAACTGTGGGGGTGGAGGTGGCCTTAGACAAGCCACTGTCTCTCTGCCTCAGTCCTCCCATCTGGAAAATGGGCATGCTCAGATTGACTTAACTTACAGGGAAGTTGCAAGGGTTCTATGTAGATAGAGTGTGTTAAGTACGTTGAACCCTTGAAAGAACTTCAAATGGTTCAAGAATCATCAATAAGAACTTGATGAACACCCCTGTCTCCAATGCAGAGTCATGGACAGGGTCAGCTTCCCAGTTGACGTCGTTTCTCTTCTCTTTCCTCCTCTGCCCCCACAGAAAATGTAACTTTGGATCCAGACACAGCACATCCCCACCTCATCCTGTCTGAGGATGAAAAGAGTGTGAGCTGGGGAGAAGGGCGTCAAGACCTGCCAGACAACCCTGAGAGATTTGACACATATGGCTATGTGCTGGGGTTTGAGGGTTTCACATCAGGCAGACATTTCTGGGAGGTCACTGTGGGAAGAGAGGAGGGGTGGGGGGTGGGGGTGGCCAGAAAGTCTGTGAAGAGGAAGGGAGTCTTCTATTTTGGTCCTACAGAAGGGATCTGGGGTTTGTGGAAGTTGAACAGAGGGTACGTCCCCCTTGAGGCCCCTGTTCCAAGTGAGGAGCCCAAGAGGATCCGAGTGGCCCTGAACTGTGAAGGGGGACGGGTGTCCTTTTACGATGCTGATACAGCAGCCCTCCTCTACACATTCTCAGCAGCCTCCTTCTCAGGAGAGACCCTCCAGCCCTTGTTTTACGTGGGGAAGAAAGAGAACCTGAGAATCTCTTGACTTGAGGGTGCAGACAGACAAGCGTCAATCATGATGCAACTCTCTCTTCTTGGGCCAGCTTTTTAAATGACACTGGACAACAAACCTTCCTCAGCCTCAATCCTGCTCTCAAATTCCCTCTTCCTCCCCCAAGATCTCCACTGGCCAGGGAGATGGAAGTTCCAAACCCCCTTTTTTTGCTACTCCTCAGGGAAGCTTGTGTGGCAATTCAGCAAAATCTCCCTATCCAAAGAGACCTATTTGCTAGTTGAGTGCAGATTGCACCCTGGACGCCTTCCTCAGAACACAAATTACCGTATTTTTCACTCTATAAGACGCACCAGACCACAAGACGCACCTAGTTTTTGGAGGAGGAAAACAAGAAAAAAAATATTCTGAATCTCAGAAGCCAGAACAGCAAGAAGGATCGCTACACTGTGAAAGCAGCAATCCCTCCTGCTGTTCTGGCTTCTGGGATAGCTGCGCAGCCTGCATTCGCTCCATAAGACGCACACACATTTCCCCTTACTTTATAGGAGGGAAAAAGTGAGTCTTATAGAGCAAAAAATAAGGTAATAAATAGAAAGAACACGAGAGACCGGGAAACACTGTTGGAAGGGACTGTGTGAGATCTCTCAGGAGTCTCCAGAGCCCAGAAAGCAATGGGAAGGGGGGCTTTGGCAGTGGGGGGGGGGGATTTCTAAGTCCACCTTGCTTCCCGGCCTCTAGAAAGGTCAAGATCTCTGGCTTCGGACAAGTAAGGATGGTTGCTTGGGGGGCATTTTTGAGGGTCTTCCTGACTTACTCAATATTGCCCTTCCATACACGAAGAGTCGGACACGACTAAACAACAACAAAAATGCTGACCCCAGGAATGCCACCCCCCCCCCCCACGTAGGTCTTGGGCCTCGATGTAGCAAAATCCTCTCTGACAATGAGGAGCCTCTGTCAGAGGTTCTGAATGACAATCTAGACTAGAGAATTTCGGGGGGGGGGGTAAATTCCCATGTATACAATTATTTACTCCAAGATGCTTTGTAGTGAACAGTCAGATACGTATCTGTATTTTTAGAGATCACCTCTTCTTATATTTTTGCATAATGGGCCTGAAAGTATTTGGGACATGTTTCCTGTGCTAACGTGTTTGATTCTATTAAAGATTGTACGTCTTGTTGCTCCTATTTTGTCTGATACTCAATAGTATAATATCCATTCCCCATGACACTTCCTCCAGGGATTTTAGGGGGGTGATATCCTTTTTTATCCTCAGAGGAACCCTGTGAGGTAGAAGAGGCTGAGCTGAGAGACTTAGAATAAGGAAACACGTTCAAGTTTACGGTCAAATAGATTTGAACCTGGGCCTTGTCACCCCAAATCCAACACCCTGTGCTCTCAGAATTTGAAATCTTAAGCCTAAGATTCCCTTCAGAGATGTGCTTGAAAGCCCTCCCTGCAAAGCTCCTCTCTATGTTGTAGCTTCTCTTCAGACCTTCCTGTGTTGACCATGAATGTCCGCAGGAGGAGTCAATCCCGTTTGAGTGAGGGGCAGATTTCAGGGGCTTCCTTTAAGAAGCTCATATTTCGCACCTGGGTCCATTTCTTGATCTCTGCATTCCGATTAAAAATGAAAGCAAATCCCCCAAGTCCTAGAAGGCTCAAGCTTGGGGCTCGCTGCCACTCATAACCTGAGTATTTCTCAAAACTTTCTTGGAATAGTTCTATAGAATAAGAAAGGGGAAAGGTGTCCTTTTGGGAAGTAAGCTGACCTCTCTTGCTACACCATGTTTATATCCAAGATAGCCCCCCCCCCCCCAAAAAAAAGACCACATTAAAACACCGCAGAATATTAATCAGCCAAAGGCCTGGTTAAGACGAGTGTTTTCGCCTGACACCTAAAAATATTTTCACATTTTTATTAGGAATGCCTATAAACCACTGAAGAGTGCAATAATGCCATACTGGTAAACAACAAGTAAAAAAGAAATAGATAATAAAATACTGCCCGTAAAGAAACTTTTCAATTTTCAGAAATAATGACAATAAAAGGTTTTTCAATAAAAGTTCTCTTCCACATATTCAGGAGGTATATGGGATCAGTGGGGGAAAGCTAGGAGCTGTACAGCAGATTGAAAATACGCCAGCATTCATCCTATATGACTTCAGAAGCAACCTTTTCCCATCTTTCGCACTACCATTCTTAAAATTTTAAAAATCCATATGAAACAGGCTCTGAAGTCCAGCTACCTTCCCACCTGCAGGGGGCAGCAGAGACCAGAATGTCACCGGCTTCAATTTCCTGGAAAGGAAAACACCCCCAGTTCTTGAATGGGCAAAAGAGAGAGTGAAATTTAACACACATACCCGCCCCATGGCTGCGACTGGGGGTCCCATCCATGCAGGACTTCTGCGAGGAAGACACTTGCTCCATCTGCCTGGAGTATTTCAGGGATCCAGTGATCATCCCCGATTGTGGGCACAACTTTTGCAGAGCCTGCCTGAGCCAGTTCTGGGGGGAGTTGGAAACTGGGGCATCGTGTTCTGTCAGTCTCAGACTTTCTGCTTGAAAAATGAGGACAATAAAAGTGTCTTAACATACAGGGTCTGTGTACGGATTCTGTGCAGATAATGTGCTGGAAGTGCTTTGAACACTTGAAAGATCAGATTGTTTCAAGAATTATTGTTGAGAACTTGTGGGGCATCCCGAACGCAGGGCATTGAGCGGGAATGAAATTTCTGTCATGGGTCTAAAGAAAAGTTTGTCTCTGAGCTCCTGCAGTTTCTGTCCTCTTTCCTTGTTTGCCCCCCAGAAAACGCAACTTTGGATCCAGCCAACTTTGGATCCTGCCTCATCCTGTCTGAGGATCAGGAGAGTGTGAGAGATGGAGATGCGGATCCAGATCTCCCCCAAAATCCTGAGAGATTCAATACACAAGGCCCCATGTGCTGGGGCAAGAGGGGATCACAGCGGGCAGATATTTCTGGGAGGTCATTGCAGGGAGTGAGGGGCATTGGGCTGTAGCGGGGACCAGGAAATCTGTGAGAAGGAAGGGCAAGTTGGCTCCTTGTCCTGAGGATGGGATCTGGGAGGTGGGGAAATGGGAAGGTGAGTATGGCCCCTCCTTCCCACCTGATGCCTCTGCTCTGTCCCTGCTTGAGGAGCCCAAGAGGATCCGAGGGACCCTGAACTCTCACCTGTCCTTTCACTCTGCAGATCCAGCAGCCCTTCTCCATGCATTCCCAGCATCCACCTTCTCAGGAGAAGACCCTCCAGCCCTTCTTTAACTCCAAGGACAAGCCATATGTGCAGGATTGAGACTGGCTGGCCCTTGTCTCAGTCCTGGTGCAACTCTCCCTTCTCAGACCAGCTTTCTACACAGCACTGATTGGCTTGCTGTTGGGTCAGTCAGGAGAGGAAGCCCGCCTCTTGTCCCTCCCCCAGGCAGCTTTCCCAAAGGAGTCACTTGTTTGGTTCATGTCCTCTCTGAATAAAGTGACAAAGGGCTGCATTCCTCTCATGGCAACAGGAGAACAGGGCCTTCTCTGCAGTGGCTCCGTGTCTGTGGAATGCTCTCCCCAGCAGAGAAGTTTGCCTGGTGCCTTCATTAGAAACCTTTAGGCACCAGGCAAAAATGTCCCTTTTTAATCAGGCCTTTGGTTAAACTGCTTGACGTCCTTTTAAAATGTTCTTGGGTTGTTTTTATTCTGATTATATATGTTGTGATTTTTTTCTGTGAACCACCCTGAGACCTCCAGGTACACGGTATATAAATTCAGTGAAGAAGAAGAAGTGAATGGAGGGGGGCGGGGGAGGGGGGCGACAATTCATTCATTAGCCTGCAAAGTGGTCTGAGCCTGACGTGCTGATAGTAAAAGAAATACAACAAACTCCACCAGCTCCCACAGGGAAATGGTTCTTTAAATGAGCAGCCACCAAGGACGGCTTAATATAGTTCCACCATATCAAAGCGTCTCGGATATCATCTCCAAGAAAACAGAGATCCTGAGTAATCACATCTGAATTTCCTGGAAAGGAAACCCTCCTATTTGCTGACATAAAAGAGAGAAAACAAAACCAGCTCCCTCTTCCCGGTGACTCCGCCATGGCTGCCACTCGGGGTCCCGTCCGGGATCTCTGCGAGGAAGCCACTTGCCCCATCTGCCTGGAGTATTTCAGGGATCCAGTGATCATCCCGGAGTGCGGGCACAACTTCTGCCGATCCTGCCTGACCCAGTATTGGGAGAAATCCGAGGGAAAGGCTACCTGCCCTCATTGCAGGAAAACAGTGAAGCAAGGCAGCATCAGGAGAAACCAGCAGCTGGCAAATGTTGTGGAAATAGCCCAGAAATTCAGCCATCTGGGGGGCAAAGAGGAGGGAGAAGGAAAAGTGAGGGTCTGCGAGAAGCACCAGGAGCCCCTGAAGCTCTTCTGCCAGGAGGATGAAGCCCCCATCTGTGTGGTGTGTGACAGATCCAAGGAGCACAAAAGTCACGAGGTGGTTCCTCTGGAGGAGGCGTCGCAGGAGTACAAGGTGGGGAAAGGCAGTGGATCTTTATTGGGGGTGGAAGAGCTGCAGACCAGAGGGGCTTGCAAAATAAAAAATAAATATAAAATGTTGTAATGAATTCTCTCGTCTTGCAGCCCAAAAGGAATCCTCCAGCAAGAGATTTTGTGCAGCCTGATAAAACTAAACGTCTGAAACTTTATACAATAAACATTTTTCTTTTTGAGGGATTAAAGTGCCCCCAGTGACCCCCTGAATGCAGGCTGCAGTAAGTCCCCGGGAGGAAAGATTACAACATCTAGGATTAATTTAATAAAGAGGAGGGAGGAGATGTGGGAGGTGTGTTCAGTGTGGGGGACAAATAGCAAACCCCCCATGTTTCTCAGCTCTGATATAGGGCAGCCCCATTTCTGCCTCCTCTGGGATGAAAAAGGGGAACCTCTGCAAAACACCCAGGGATGTGGGGCAGGGAGCAAACATACAATTCAGCTTGCCTGTCAATGTATAATGCAGCCCAACTTGGACTTTGTTTTCTTTTCAGGATCAGATCAGCAGCTGCCTAGACAATGTGAGGAAGGAGAGAGAGAAAATTCTAGTATTTAAAGCAAACACAGAAAAGGAAAGCCAAGACCTGCTTGTAAGCACTATTGTTACTACTTTAAGATGAAAAATGCTACAGTCTAGAATCAATATCTGGGGGGGGGGGGGAGAGAATATGGAATACAGAAAGAGGTTTATTTTATCTCCCACAGAGCATGAAAGACCATTTAAAGGAGGGGTTGGACTTGTGAGTTTTTATGAACCTCTTTCTCTGTTGAATATGTCAGAAGTGTCCTTCCAAGGGAATTCAGATAACTGGCCTCTTCATCCTGCAAGAGCAGACTAGATGCCTGATTTTGGCCCACTGTTCTCTTCTTTCAACCTCTTTGCTGCAGAAACAAACATGTGCAGAGAGGGAAAAGATGGTGGCTGAGTTCAGGCGACTGCACCAGTTTCTGGAAGAACAAGAGAAGCTTCTTCTGGCCCAGATGGCAGAAGTGGAGAAGGAGATTGCAGCCCAAAGGGAGGAGCACCTGGCCAGACTCTCCAGGGAACTCTCCTCTCTTGACAGCCTCATCCGGGAGATGGAGGAGAAGCTTCAGGAACCAGCGAGTGAACTCCTGCAGGTCAGGCCTCATCCTGATGCGAGAGGGTGGAGGGGGCTGCTTCAGACAACAGGCAGGAGAATAACATCTTAGCCCCCCCCCCCCCCGCCAAAGAAACCTGTTCTAAAATAAACAATTGGTACATGAAGTGTGGAAGGCCTGGTATCGCAAAAGCGGCCTTGCTTGATCAAACCACAAGCCCCTTCATTCTCTCATCATGTTCTCACATTGACCAACCAGAGGTCTCTGGGAATCTTTAAAAACCAGTAGCTCTCTGCCCACCTTTTTCCCCAGTAAGTGCTGGTCAGCTGCTTAGTACAGTGGTACCTCGGGTTACATACGCTTCAAGTTACATACGCTTCAGGTTACAGACTCCACTAACCCAGAAATAGTACCTCGGCTTAAGAACTTTGCTTCAGGATGAGAACAGAAATTGTGCTCCAGCGGCAGCGGGAGGCCCCATTAACTAAAGTGGTGCTTCAGGTTAAGACCAGTTTCAGGTTAAGAATGGACCTCCGGAACGAATTAAGTACTTAACCTGAGGTACCACTGTATTGATAACTGGGGTCATCCGGAGGTTTGGAGCACGTTGTCAGCAATATGCTGGTGACTCTCCTTTACATTTGCAGGTGAGGCAGTGGAAGTGCTGGACCAGTGTCTTGTCTCTCTAACAGACTGGATGAGAGTCAACAAACTGAAAGGCAATCCAGATAAGACTGAGGCACTCTTAGTGGGTGGTTCCTTAGACCAGAAGGGTGGGAGATGGGCTGCTCTTGATGGGGTTACACCTCCTCTGAAGGAGTGGGTACATCGCTTGGGGGTTGCACATAGGGCTTCCTCTGAAGTCAGTTTGTATTATTTAGTTGTTCTTGTTTTGTTTTTATTATGAATTTTATGTTTTTGTGATTTTATTTGGGGAACTGCTGAGAGACCTGCGGGTATAGGGTGGTATACAAAATGATAATGACAACAGCAGAAATAACAACAACAAACTGATGACAGTGCTCTGGCTCCACTAACATCTTTCTTTCTTTCCTTCCAGGATATTGGAAGCTTCTTGCAGAGGTAAGTGATGGGAAAACCCCTGCCTTATTCTGATGCTACAAAAGTTCCTGTTTAACAGGTGGGAAACTCGCTCTCCTGTTCCTCCTTCCAGAGATAGCTTAGGACTCCATCGTCCATTCCACCTTCCCACCAGAGCGGTACCTATTTATCTACTTGCACTTTTTGGCGTGCTTTCGAACTGCTAGGTTAGCAGGAGCAGGGACCGAGTAACGGGAGCTCACCCCATCGTGGGGATTCGAACCGCCAACCTTCAGATCGGCAAGCCCAAGAGGCTCAGTGGTTTAGACCACAGTGCCACCCTCGTCCCTTAAATATCTAGTGTATTTTAGGCTCCTGCTGGTTCTTCTTCAGACATAAGAATGTGAGAAAGGGCCCTGCTGGAACAGGCCAGTGGACCATCTCGTCCAGCATCCTGTTTTCACAATGATTAACCAGATGCCAATGCGAAACCCGTGGTGAGCAGGATCTGAGCCCCAGAGGACACTCCCCTCCTGTGGTTTCAGAGGCACCACTGCCTTTGAGCCAGCCATCGTGAAGAGAAGGCGCTGAGAGCCTTCTCCCCCAAACACCAGCAACATATTCAAACACTCATGAATTTTGAGAGTCCTCCATGTTTAGGAAATACTGCTTTAATTTCAAAGATCTTCTCTATTTTTAAAATATACCCACTGTGCTAAAATACATTTATAATGTTAAATGCAAAATCCATTCTAAAGCATTCTGAACTTCCTTATATTTCAGAAATGCACATACCAGATATATTTTGTTTTGCTCATTAATCACTTGAAATGCTTCACTAAAACTGGTGTAGTCCTAAAATCTCTGCATAAGGACCCAGTATTGCTCACTTTCATAAAAAAAATAATTTGCATATATCAGCTTCTTTACCTTCAATCTCATATTCATATATTTCCTTCAGCATATTTTGGAAGCAGGTGTGTGTTTGTTGTTCTTCAACTTAGATGCTTTCTAAATCCACACATCATCCTATATGCTCCTTTTTGCCATAGGAAAATCCTGCTCCCAAGTCTTCATGATATATCCATCATGCCTTTTCATCAGGATGAGACACCTGCCTTGTCTGAAAGTCCTTTTAATTCAAAGGATGGTGGCTTGACTTTGTTCTTCTCCTCCCAGGTCTCAGGAGAAGGAGAACTTAGAGGATCCTCCTGTGGCTTTTCCTCCTGCCCTGAAGTGGAAGATTTGGGACTTCTGCGATATTAATCCCTTCCTGGAGGGAGTCATGGAAAAATTCAGAGGTAATAAAGAAGGGCTGAAAGGATTGTTAGCTGGATGTTTAGAAGTGTTCATAACAAGCTCCAGGTCATACGGAATATTAGCCAAGCCAGGAAGTTTTATTTATTTATTCTCTTTCAAAATCTAGAAGCCGCACTTTTATATGTAGATGAGGGTCCTGGGGGCCCTGCTCCTCCTCCCTGAACTTTGACATGACCTTATGCAGGGATAGCCAGTAGGATGAGTTTCAGATAGTTTTAACTGCAACTCCCATAAACTCCAGCTGGCGTGGCCTGTGGTTAGGGATGATGGGACTTGTAGTCCGCGACACCTGGCTACAATCTCATGAGCTCATATTCTTGTTGCCAGGTTTGTTGTCTGAATGATAGTGTGATGCTAAATTCTGTTCCTCTTTCTCTTCCAGACACTGTGGAATATGGACTTCAGCTGCAAAAGGGTACATATAATAATAATAATAATAATAATAATAATAATAATAATATTTCTACCCTGCCCATCTGGCTGGGTTTTCCCAGCCATTTTCCCAGGCACAAATTTGGGAGAGATGGGATCCACTTCTCAAAAGACCAGGCCACTGCAGCTCTTCCGTCCATGCCTTCTTTCCCCTTCTTTCCCAGAGGCATCCAAGGGACTCCTGCATCTCACTGCAGAACATGGAGTGGACTCTCCTTCCTTGGAGGTTTTTAAGCAGAGTTGGGTGGCCCCCTGTGGTGGATGCTTTAGTTGGGATCCCTGCATTGCAGGGGGTTGGACTAGATGACCCTTGGGGTCCCTTCCAACTCTACAACCATATGATGCGCTTTCAAGAATCCCAAGCAGGACATTTCACACAAAGGGGTCGGGGAGCCCAGGGACGTAGCGTGGGTTGTCAGCACCCGGGGCAAGGCAAGTAATTTGTGCCCCCCCCCGCTGCACTATCCCTCCCCCAGATAGTCCCTCGCTCTCTCTCCGCACCGCACCGCACGCCTGGCACCCTCCCCTCCACAGTGGGCGGCGACCCGGCGGCTCGGATCGGATTCGCACAGCCAGCACTGCAGTGAGAGAGAGTGAGTGAGCCAGGTAGGGGCAGAGAGCTGCGAGTGCAAGCGCCCCCCCCCCCCGATGTTGCGCCCGGTGCGGCCGGCCCCCCCTGCACCCCCACGCTACGCAAGGGGGGGAGCCTAACCACTTTCTTGCTTTTTCTAAACTATCTGGAAGGATGGGGTCTAACATTACATTAAACTGATTGGCAGCAAGTGCTCTCGCTCTTTTTCTAGTTTTACCTGGTATGTCAAGCATGGTCTGTGATGGGCTATAATATAATGTTAAATATGTAACTGAAAGTTGAATGGTGGTTACAACATATAACTCTACAATCATATGATGGGCTTTCAAGAATCCCAGGCAGGACATTTCACACAAAGGGGTCGGGGAGCCTAACCACTTTATTGCTTTTTATAAACTATCTGGAAGGATGGACTATAACATAATATTAAATATGTAACTGAAAGTTGAATGGTGGTTACAAGGAGGGTGAGAGCACCTTCTGCCAGATTTACGTGGCATGTCAAGCATGGTCTGGCATGTGATGTGAGGTAAAATATTAAGGTGTGAATTAGGGAGTCCCTGCTTTGACTCCCTTTTGCCATGAACTGTGTGGGGTGGGGGTGGCCTTAGACAAGCCACTGTCTCTCTGCCTCAGTCCTCCCATCTGGAAAATGGGCATGCTCAGATTGACTTAACTTACAGGGAAGTTGCAAGGGTTCTATGTAGATAGAGTGTGTTAAGTACGTTGAACCCTTGAAAGAACTTCAAATGTTTCAAGAATCATCAATAAGAACTTGATGAACACCCCTGTCTCCAATGCAGAACCATGGACTCCCTGTTCATTTCAGAAGGGATGCTGTTTCTGTCATGTTCCTAAAGAAAAGTCAGCTTCCCCGTTGACGTCGTTTCTCTTCTCTTTCCCCCCACAGAAAATGTAACTTTGGATCCAGACACAGCACATCCCCGCCTGATCCTGTCCGAGGATCGAAAGAGTGTGAGCTGGGGAGAAGGGCGTCAAGACCTGCCGGACAACCCTGAGAGATTTGACAGATATACCTATGTGCTGGGATGTGAGGTTTTCACAGCAGGCAGACATTTCTGGGAAGTCACTGTGGGAAGAGAGGAGGGGTGGGGGGTGGGGGTGGCCAGAAAATCTATGAAAAGGAAGGGCAAGTTACATTTTAATACTTCGGAAGGGATCTGGGGTTTGGGGAAGCGGGACGGAGGGTACGTCCCCCATAAGGCCCCTGTTCCAAGTGAGGAGCCCAAGAGGATCCGAGTGGCCCTGAACTGTGAAGGGAGACGGGTGTCCTTTTACGATGCTGATACAGCAGCCCTCCTCTACACGTTCCCTGCAGCCTCCTTCTCAGGAGAGACCCTCCAGCCCTTGTTTTACGTGAGGAAGAAAGAGAACCTGAGACTCTCTTGACTTGAGGGTGCAGACAGACAAGCGTCAATCATGATGCAACTCTCTCTTCTTGGGCCAGCTTTTTAAATGACACTGGGCAACAAACCTTACTCAGCCTCAATCCTGTTCTCAGATTCCCTTTTCCTCCTCCAAGATGGAGGGAGATGGAAGTTCCAAAATCCCTTTTTTTGCTACTCCTCAGGGAAGCTTAGGTGGCAATTCAGCAAAATCTCCCTATCCAAAGAGACCTGTTTTCTAGTTGAGTGCAGATTGCACCCTGGAGGCCTTCCTCAAAACACAAATTACCGTATTTTTCGCTCTATAAGACGCACCAGACCACAAGACGCACCTAGTTTTTGGAGGAGGAAAACAAGAAAAAAAATATTCTGAATCTCAGAAGCCAGAACAGCAAGAAGGATCGCTACACTGTGAAAGCAGCAATCCCTCTTGCTGTTCTGGCTTCTGGGATAGCTGCGCAGCCTGCATTCGCTCCATAAGACGCACACACATTTCCCCTTACTTTTTAGGAGGGAGTCTTATAGAGCAAAAAATAAGGTAATAAATAGAAAGAACACGAGAGACCGGGAAACACTGTTGGAAGGGACTGTGTGAGATCTCACAGGAGTCTCCAGAGCCCAGAAAGCAATGGGAGGGGGGGCTTTGGCAGTGGGGGGGGGATTTCTAAGTCCACCTTGCTTACCAGCCTCTGGAAAGGTCAAGATCTTTGGCTTCGGACAAGTAAGGATGGTTGCTTGGGGGGCATTTTCAAGGGTTTTCCTGACTTATGCAATATTGCCCTTCCATACACGAAGAGTCGGACACGACTAAACAACAACAAAAATGCTGACCCCAGGAATGTAACCCCCCACGTAGGTCTTGGGCCTCGAGGTAACATAATCCCCTCTGACAATGAGGAGCCTCTGTCAGAGGTTCTGAATGACAATCTAGACTAGAGAATTTCAGGAGCGGGTGGTAAATTCCCATGTATACAATTATTTTCTCCAAGGTGCTTCGTAGTGAACAGTCAGATGCTTACCTGTATTTTTAGAGATCACCTCTTCTTATATTTTTGAATAATGGGCCTGAAAGTATTTGGGACATGTTTCCTGTGCTAACGTGTTTGATTCTATTAAAGATTGTACGTCTTGTTGCTCCTATTTTGTCTGATACTCAATAGTATAATATCCATTCCCCATGACACTTCCTCCAGGGATTTTAGGAGGGTGATATCCTGTTTTATCCTCAGAGGAACCCTGTGAGGTAGAAGAGGCTGAGCTGAGAGACTTAGAATAAGGAAACACGTTCAAGTTTATGGTCAAATAGATTTGAACCTGGGCCTTGTCCCCCCAAATCCAACACCCTGTGCACTCAAAATGTGAAATCTTAAGCCTAAGATTCCCTTCAGAGGTGTGCTTGAAAGCCCTCCCTGCAAAGCTCCTCTCTATGTTGTAGCTTCTCTTCAGACCTTCCTGTGTCGACCATGAATGTCTGCAGGAGGAGTCAATCCCGTTTGAGTGAGGGGCAGATTTCAGGGGCTTCCTTTAAGAAGCTTGTATTTCGCACCTGGGTCCAATTCTTGATCTCTGCATTCCAATTAAAATTGAAAGCAAATCCCCCAAGTCCTAGAAGGCTCAAGCTTGGGGCTCGCTGCCACCCATAACCTGAGCATTTCTCATAGCTATATTAGAATGGTTCTATAGAGTAAGAAAGGGGAAAGGTGTCCTACTGGGAAGTAAGCTGACCTCTCTTGCTACACCATGTTAATATCCAGGATAGCCCCCCCCCCCCCAAAAAAAAAGACCACATTAAAACGCTGTAGAATAGTAAGCAGCCAGAGGCCTGGTTGAAGAGGAGTGTTTTCGCCTGACACCTAAAAATATTTTCACATTTTTATTAGGAATGCCTATAAACCACTGAAGAGTGCAATAATGCCATACTGGTAAACAACAAGTAAAAAAGAAATAGATCATAAAATACTGCCCGTAAATAAACTTTTCAATTTTCAGAAATAATGACAATAAAAGGTTTTTCAATGAAAGTTCTCTTTCACATATTCAGGAGGTATATGGGATCAGTGGGGGAAAGCTAGGAGCTGTACAGCAGATTGAAAATACGCCAGCATTCATCCTATATGACTTCAGAAGCGACCTTTTCCCATCTTTCGCACTACCATTCTTAAAATTTTAAAAATCCATATGAAAGCAGCTCTGAAGTCCAGCTACCTTCACACCTGCAGGGGGCAGCAGAGACCAGAATGTCACCGGCTTCAATTTCCTGGAAAGGAAAACACCCCCAGTTCTTGAATGGGCAAAAGAGAGAGTGAAATTTAACACACACACCCGCCCCATGGCTGCGACTGGGGGTCCCATCCATGCAGGACTTCTGCAAGGAAGACACTTGCTCCATCTGCCTGGAGTATTTCAGGGATCCAGTGATCATCCCTGATTGTGGGCACAACTTTTGCAGAGCCTGCCTGAGCCAGTGCTGGGGGGAGTTGGAAACTGGGGCATCGTGTTCTGTCAGCCTCAGACGTTCCGCTTGAAAAATGAGGGCGATAAAAGTGTCTTAACATACAGGGTCCATGTACGGATTCTATGCAGATAATGTGCCGGAAGTGCTCTGAACACTTGAAAGAACAAATGGTTTCAAGATTTATTACTGAGAACTTGTGGAGCATCCCAAACGCAGGGCATTGAGCGGGAAGGAAATTTCTGCCACGGGTCTAAAGAAAAGTTCATCTCTGAGCTCTGTTTCTGTCCTCTTTCCTCATCTGCCCCCCAGAAAACGCAACTTTGGATCCAGCCAACTTTGGATCCTGCCTCATCCTGTCTAAGGTTCAAAAGAGTGTGAGAGATGGAGATGCAGATCAAGGTCTCCCCAACAATCCTGAGAGATTCGACACACACGTCCCCATGTGCTGGGACAAGAGGGGATCACAGCGGGCAGAAATTTCTGGGAGGTCATTGTAGGGAGTGAGGGGCATTGGGCCGTAGGGGGCGCAGGAAGTCTGTGAAGAGGAAGGGCAAGTTGGCTCCTTGTCCTGAGGATGGGATTTGGGAGGTGGGGAAATGGGAAGGAGAATAGGGCCCCTCCTTCCCTCCTGATGCCTCTGCTCTGTCCCTGCTTGAGGATCCGAGGGACCCTGAACTCTCACCTGTCCTTTCATGATGCAGATCCAGCAGCCCTTCTCCATTCATTCCCAGCATCCACCTTCTCAGGAGAAGACCCTACAGCCCTTCTTTCTCTCCAGGGAGAAGCCCTAAGTGCAGGACAGAGATGGGCCGGCCCTTGTCTCAGTCCTGGTGCCGCTCTCCCTTCTCAGACCAGCTTTCTACACAGCACTGATTGGCTTGCTGTTGGGTCAGTCGGGAGAGGAAGCCCGCCTCTTGTCCCTCCCCCAGGCAGCTTTCCCAAATGAGTCACTTGTTTGGTTCATGTCCTCTCGGAATAAAGTGAGAAAGGGCTGCATTCCTCACATGGCAACAGGAGAACGGGGCCTTCTCTGCAGTGACTCCGTGTCTGTGGAATGCTCTCCCCAGCAGGGAAGTTTGCCTGGTGCCTTCATTAGAAACCTTTAGGCACCAGGCAAAAATGTCCCTTTTTAATCAGGCCTTTGGTTAAACTGCTTGACGTCCTTTTAAAATGTTCTTGGGTTGTTTTTATTCTGATTATATATGTTGTGATTTTTTTCTGTGAACCGCCCTGAGACCTCCAGGTATACGGTATATAAATTAAGTGAAGAAGAAGAAATGAGTGGATTAAGGCGGGGGAGGGGGGCGACAATTCATTCATTAGCCTGCAAAGTGGTCTGAGCCTGACGTGCTGATAGTAAAAGAAATACAACAAACTCCACCAGCTCCCACAGGGAAATGGTTCTTTAAATGAGCAGCCACCAAGGACGGCTTAATATAGTTCCACCATATCAAAGCGTCTCGGATATCATCTCCAAGAAAACAGAGATCCTGAGTAATCACATCTGAATTTCCTGGAAAGGAAACCCTCCTATTTGCTGACGTAAAAGAGAGAAAACGAAACCAGCTCCCTGTTCCCGGTGACTCCGCCATGGCTGCCACTCGGGGTCCCGTCCGGGATCTCTGCGAGGAAGCCACTTGCCCCATCTGCCTGGAGTATTTCAGGGATCCAGTGATCATCCCGGAGTGCGGGCACAACTTCTGCCGATCCTGCCTGACCCAGTATTGGGAGAAATCCGAGGGAAAGGCTACCTGCCCTCAGTGCAGGAAAACAGTGAAGCAAGGCAGCATCAGGAGAAACCAGCAGCTGGCAAATGTTGTGGAAATAGCCCAGAAATTCAGCCATCTGGGGGGCAAAGAGGAGGGAGAAGGAAGAGGAAGGGTCTGCGAGAAGCACCAGGAGCCCCTGAAGCTCTTCTGCAAGGAGGATCAAAGCCCCATCTGTGTGGTGTGTGACAGATCCAAGGAGCACAAAAGCCACGAGGTGGTTCCTCTGGAGGAGGCGTCCCAGGAGTACAAGGTGAGAAAAGGCAGTGGATCTTTATTGGGGGTGGAAGAGCTGCAGACCAGAGGGGCTTGCAAAATAAAAAATAAATATAAAATGTTGTAATGAATTCTCTCGTCTTGCAGCCCAAAAGGAATCCTCCAGCAAGAGATTTTGTGCAGCCTGATAAAACTAAACGTCTGAAACTTTATACAATAAACATTTTTCTTTTTGAGGGATTAAAGTGCCCCCAGTGACCCCCTGAATGCAGGCTGCAGTAAGTCCCCGGGAGGAAAGATTACAACATCTAGGATTAATTTAATAAAGAGGAGGGGGGAGATTTTGGAGGTGTGTTCAGTGTGGGGGACAAATAGCAAACCCCCCATGTTTCTCAGCTCAGATATAGGGCAGCCCCATTTCTGCCTCCTCTGGGATGAAAAAGGGGAACCTCTGCAAAACACCCAGGGATGTGGGGCAGGGAGCAAACATACAATTCAGCTTGCCTGTCAATGTATAATGCAGCCCAACTTGGACTTTGTTTTCTTTTCAGGATCAGATCAGCAGCTGCCTAGACAATGTGAGGAAGGAGAGAGAGAAAATTCTAGTATTTAAAGCAAACACAGAAAAGGAAAGCCAAGACCTGCTTGTAAGCACCATTGTTACTACTTTAAGATGAAAAATGCTATAGTCTAGAATCAATATCTGGGGTGGGGGGAGAGAATATGGAATACAGAAAGAGGTTTATTTTATCTCCCACAGAGCATGAAAGACCATTTAAAGGAGGGGATGGACTTGTGAGTTTTTATGAAGCTCTTTCTCTGCTGAATATGTCAGAAGTGTCCTTACGAGGGAATTGGGATAACTGGCCTCTTCATTCTCAAGAGCAGACTAGATGCCTGATTTTGGCCCACTGTTCTCTTCTTTCAACCTCTTTGCTGCAGAAACAAACAGGTGCAGAGAGGGAAAAGATGGTGGCTGAGTTCAGGCGACTGCACCAGTTTCTGGAAGAACAAGAGAATCTTCTTCTGGCCCAGATGGAAGAGGTGGAGAAGGAGATTGCAGCCCAAAGGGAGGAGCACCTGGCCAGACTCTCCAGGGAACTCTCCTCTCTTGACAGCCTCATCCGGGAGATGGAGGAGAAGCTTCAGGAACCAGCGAGTGAACTCCTGCAGGTCAGGCCTCATCCTAATGCGAGAGGGTGGAGTGGGCTGCTTCAGACAACAGGCAGGAGAATAACATCTTAGCCCCCCCCCCCCCCAAAAGCTGCTGCAAGGAAAAGAATTGGTACATGATGGGTGAAAGGTCTGGGGTCACAATAGGGGATCTGCTAGATCAAACCACAGGTCCCTTCACTCTAGTATCGTGTTCTCACACTGGCCAACCAGAGGTCTCTGGGAAGCCTTAAAAACCAGTAGCTCTCTGCCCACCTCTGTTTCCCAGTAAGTGCTGGTCAGCTGCTTAGTATTGATAACTGGGGTCATCCGGAGGTTTGGAGCACGTTGTCAGCAATATGCTGGTGACTCTCCTTTACATTTGCAGGTGAGGCAGTGGAAGTGCTGGACCAGTGTCTTGTCTCTCTAACAGACTGGATGAGAGCCAACAAACTGAAAGGCAATCCAGATAAGACTGAGGCACTCTTAGTGGGTGGCTGCTTAGACCAGAAGGGTGGGAGATGGGCTGGTCTTGATGGGGTTACACCTCCTCTGAAGGAGTGGGTACATCGCTTGGGGGTTGTACATAGGGCTTCCTCTGATGTCAGTTTGTATTATTTGGTTGTTCTTGTTTTGTTTTTATTATGAATTTTATGTTTTTGTGATTTTATTTGGGGAACTGCCGAGAGACCTGCGGGTATAGGGTGGTATACAAAATCGATAATGACAACAGCAGAAATAACAACAACAAACTGACGACAGTGCTCTGGCTCCACTGACATCTTTCTTTCTTTCTTTCCCTCCAGGATATTGGAAGCTTCTTGCAGAGGTAAGTGATGGGAAACCCCTGCCTTATTCTGATGCTACAAAAGTTCCTGTTTAATGAGTGAGAAACTCACTCTCCAGTTTCTCCTTCCAGAGATAGCTTAGGACTCCATCGTCTATTTCACAAAATCACAGACAAAAACAGGGACACATTTCCCTAGTCATTTGTAGCTATTGGTCTCATCTAGAATCATAGGAAGGAAGCCATTCCTTGTTCCCCTCCAGTACATATTTTTCCGTTTTCCTTGATGGATTCATTTACTCCGGAATTGATACAGAAAAGCGGGAACATTCCTTATAGAAAAGGAAAAGGTAAAGGACCCCTGACTGTTAAGCCCAGTCATGAACGACTCTGGGGTTGCGGCGTTCATCTCACTTTACAGGCCGAGAGAACAGGCGTTTGTCCACAAACAGCTTTTCTGGGTTGTGTAGCTAGCATAACTAAGCTGCTTCTGACACAATGTAACACCGAAACCAGAGCAGCGCACGGAAAGGCCATTTACCTTCCCGCCAGAGTGGTACCTATTTATCTACTTGCACTTTTTGGCGTGCTTTCGAACTGCTAGGTGGGCAGGAGCTGGGACCGAGCAACGGGAGCTCACCCCATTGCGGGGATTTGAACCGCCAACCTTCAGATCGGCAAGCCCAAGAGGCTCAGTGGTTTAGACCACAGCGCCACCCACGTCCCTTAAATATCCAGTGTATTTCAGGCTCCTGCTAGTTCTTCTTCAGACATAAGAATGTGAGAAAGGGCCCTGCTGGATCAGGCCATGGCCCATCTCGTCCAGCATCCTGTTTTCACAGTGATTAACCAGATGCCAGTGGGAAACCGATGGGCAGGATCTGAGCCCCAGAGGACTCCCCTCCTGTGGTTTCAGAGGCGCCACTGCCTTTGAGCCAGCCATCGTGAAGAGCAGCCGCTGAGAGCCTTCTCCCCCAAACACCAGCAACATCTTCAAACACTCATGAATTTTGAAAATCTTCCATGTTCAGAAAACACTTCTTTAATTTCCAATATCCTCTGTATTTTTAAAATATAACCACTGTGCTAAAATACATTTATAATGTTAAATGCAAAAGCCATTCTAAAGCATTCTGAACTTCCTTATATTTCAGAAATGCACATACCAGATCTATTTTGTTTTGCTCATTAATCACTTGAAATGCTTCACTAAAACTGGTGTAGTCCTAAAATCTCTGCGTAAGGACCCAGTATTGCTCACTTTCATAAAAAAAAAAATAATTTGCATATATCAGCTTCTTTACCTTCAATCTCATATTAATATATTTCCTTCAGCAAATTTTGGAAGCAGGTGTGTGTTTGTTGTTCTTCAACCTCTTAGATGCTTTCTAAATCCACACATCATCCTATATGCTCCGTTTTGCCATTGGAAAACCCAGCTCCCAAGTCTTCATGATATATCCATCATGCCTTTTCATCAGGATGAGACACCTGCCTTGTCTGAAAGTTCTTTTAATTCAAAGGCTGGTGGCTTGACTTTGTTCTTTTCCTCCCAGGTCTCAGGAGAAGGAGAACTTAGAGGATCCTCCTGTGGCTTTTCCTCCTGCCCTGAAGTGGAAGATCTGGGACTTTGGAGATATTAATCCCTTCCTGGAGGGAGTCATGGAAAAATTCAGAGGTAATAAAGAAGGGCTGAAAGGATTGTTAGCTGGATGTTTAGAAGTGTTCATAACAAGCTCCAGGTCATACAGAATATTAGCCAAGCCAGGAAGTTTTATTTATTCTCTTTCAAAATCTAGAAGCCGCAATTTTATATGTAGATGAGGGTCCTGGGGGCCCTGCTCCTCCTCCCTGAACCTTATGCAGGATAGCCAGTAGGATGAGTTTCAGATAGTTTTAACTGCAACTCCCATAAACTCCAGCTGGCGTGGCCTGTGGTTAGGGATGATGGGACTTGTAGTCCGCAACACCTGGCTACAGTCTCATGAGCTCATATTCTTGTTGCCAGGTTTGTTGTCTGAATGAGAGTGTGATGCTAAATTCTGTTCCTCTTTCTCTTCCAGACACTGTGGAATATGGACTTCAGCTGCAAAAAGGTACATATAATAATAATAATAATAATAATAATAATAATAATAATAATAATAAATATTTCTACCCTGCCCATCTGGCTGGGTTTTCCCAGCCATTTTCCCAGGCACAAATTTGGGAGAGATGGGATCCACTTCTCAAAAGACCAGGCCACTGCAGCTCTTCCGTCCATGCCTAATTTCCCCTTCTTTCCCAGAGGCATCCAATGCAGGGACTCCTGCATCTCACTGCAGAACTTCCTTGGAGGTTTTTAAGCAGAGGTTGGGTGGCCCCCTGTGGTGGATGCTTTAATTCAGATTTCTGCATTGCAGGGGGTTGGACTAGATGACCCTTGGGGTCCCTTCCAACTCTACAATCATATGATGCACTTTCAAGAATGCCAAGCAGGACATTTCACACAAACTGAAAGTTGAATGGTGGTTACAAGGAGGGTGAGAGCACCTTCTGCCAGATTCACCTGGCGTGTCAAGCGTGGTCTGTAATGTGATGTGAGGTAAAATATTAGGGTGTGAATTAGGGAGTCCCTGCTTTGACTCCCTTTTGCCATGAACTGTGGGGGTGGAGGTGGCCTTAGACAAGCCACTGTCTCTCTGCCTCAGTCCTCCCATCTGGAAAATGGGCATGCTCAGATTGACTTAACTTACAGGGAAGTTGCAAGGGTTCTATGTAGATAGAGTGTGTTAAGTACGTTGAACCCTTGAAAGAACTTCAAATGGTTCAAGAATCATCAATAAGAACTTGATGAACACCCCTGTCTCCAATGCAGAGTCATGGACAGGGTCAGCTTCCCAGTTGACGTCGTTTCTCTTCTCTTTCCTCCTCTGCCCCCACAGAAAATGTAACTTTGGATCCAGACACAGCACATCCCCACCTCATCCTGTCTGAGGATGAAAAGAGTGTGAGCTGGGGAGAAGGGCGTCAAGACCTGCCAGACAACCCTGAGAGATTTGACACATATGGCTATGTGCTGGGGTTTGAGGGTTTCACATCAGGCAGACATTTCTGGGAGGTCACTGTGGGAAGAGAGGAGGGGTGGGGGGTGGGGGTGGCCAGAAAGTCTGTGAAGAGGAAGGGAGTCTTCTATTTTGGTCCTACAGAAGGGATCTGGGGTTTGTGGAAGTTGAACAGAGGGTACGTCCCCCTTGAGGCCCCTGTTCCAAGTGAGGAGCCCAAGAGGATCCGAGTGGCCCTGAACTGTGAAGGGGGACGGGTGTCCTTTTACGATGCTGATACAGCAGCCCTCCTCTACACATTCTCAGCAGCCTCCTTCTCAGGAGAGACCCTCCAGCCCTTGTTTTACGTGGGGAAGAAAGAGAACCTGAGAATCTCTTGACTTGAGGGTGCAGACAGACAAGCGTCAATCATGATGCAACTCTCTCTTCTTGGGCCAGCTTTTTAAATGACACTGGACAACAAACCTTCCTCAGCCTCAATCCTGCTCTCAAATTCCCTCTTCCTCCCCCAAGATCTCCACTGGCCAGGGAGATGGAAGTTCCAAACCCCCTTTTTTTGCTACTCCTCAGGGAAGCTTGTGTGGCAATTCAGCAAAATCTCCCTATCCAAAGAGACCTATTTGCTAGTTGAGTGCAGATTGCACCCTGGACGCCTTCCTCAGAACACAAATTACCGTATTTTTCACTCTATAAGACGCACCAGACCACAAGACGCACCTAGTTTTTGGAGGAGGAAAACAAGAAAAAAAATATTCTGAATCTCAGAAGCCAGAACAGCAAGAAGGATCGCTACACTGTGAAAGCAGCAATCCCTCCTGCTGTTCTGGCTTCTGGGATAGCTGCGCAGCCTGCATTCGCTCCATAAGACGCACACACATTTCCCCTTACTTTATAGGAGGGAAAAAGTGAGTCTTATAGAGCAAAAAATAAGGTAATAAATAGAAAGAACACGAGAGACCGGGAAACACTGTTGGAAGGGACTGTGTGAGATCTCTCAGGAGTCTCCAGAGCCCAGAAAGCAATGGGAAGGGGGGCTTTGGCAGTGGGGGGGGGGGATTTCTAAGTCCACCTTGCTTCCCGGCCTCTAGAAAGGTCAAGATCTCTGGCTTCGGACAAGTAAGGATGGTTGCTTGGGGGGCATTTTTGAGGGTCTTCCTGACTTACTCAATATTGCCCTTCCATACACGAAGAGTCGGACACGACTAAACAACAACAAAAATGCTGACCCCAGGAATGCCACCCCCCCCCCCCACGTAGGTCTTGGGCCTCGATGTAGCAAAATCCTCTCTGACAATGAGGAGCCTCTGTCAGAGGTTCTGAATGACAATCTAGACTAGAGAATTTCGGGGGGGGGGGTAAATTCCCATGTATACAATTATTTACTCCAAGATGCTTTGTAGTGAACAGTCAGATACGTATCTGTATTTTTAGAGATCACCTCTTCTTATATTTTTGCATAATGGGCCTGAAAGTATTTGGGACATGTTTCCTGTGCTAACGTGTTTGATTCTATTAAAGATTGTACGTCTTGTTGCTCCTATTTTGTCTGATACTCAATAGTATAATATCCATTCCCCATGACACTTCCTCCAGGGATTTTAGGGGGGTGATATCCTTTTTTATCCTCAGAGGAACCCTGTGAGGTAGAAGAGGCTGAGCTGAGAGACTTAGAATAAGGAAACACGTTCAAGTTTACGGTCAAATAGATTTGAACCTGGGCCTTGTCACCCCAAATCCAACACCCTGTGCTCTCAGAATTTGAAATCTTAAGCCTAAGATTCCCTTCAGAGATGTGCTTGAAAGCCCTCCCTGCAAAGCTCCTCTCTATGTTGTAGCTTCTCTTCAGACCTTCCTGTGTTGACCATGAATGTCCGCAGGAGGAGTCAATCCCGTTTGAGTGAGGGGCAGATTTCAGGGGCTTCCTTTAAGAAGCTCATATTTCGCACCTGGGTCCATTTCTTGATCTCTGCATTCCGATTAAAAATGAAAGCAAATCCCCCAAGTCCTAGAAGGCTCAAGCTTGGGGCTCGCTGCCACTCATAACCTGAGTATTTCTCAAAACTTTCTTGGAATAGTTCTATAGAATAAGAAAGGGGAAAGGTGTCCTTTTGGGAAGTAAGCTGACCTCTCTTGCTACACCATGTTTATATCCAAGATAGCCCCCCCCCCCCCAAAAAAAAGACCACATTAAAACACCGCAGAATATTAATCAGCCAAAGGCCTGGTTAAGACGAGTGTTTTCGCCTGACACCTAAAAATATTTTCACATTTTTATTAGGAATGCCTATAAACCACTGAAGAGTGCAATAATGCCATACTGGTAAACAACAAGTAAAAAAGAAATAGATAATAAAATACTGCCCGTAAAGAAACTTTTCAATTTTCAGAAATAATGACAATAAAAGGTTTTTCAATAAAAGTTCTCTTCCACATATTCAGGAGGTATATGGGATCAGTGGGGGAAAGCTAGGAGCTGTACAGCAGATTGAAAATACGCCAGCATTCATCCTATATGACTTCAGAAGCAACCTTTTCCCATCTTTCGCACTACCATTCTTAAAATTTTAAAAATCCATATGAAACAGGCTCTGAAGTCCAGCTACCTTCCCACCTGCAGGGGGCAGCAGAGACCAGAATGTCACCGGCTTCAATTTCCTGGAAAGGAAAACACCCCCAGTTCTTGAATGGGCAAAAGAGAGAGTGAAATTTAACACACATACCCGCCCCATGGCTGCGACTGGGGGTCCCATCCATGCAGGACTTCTGCGAGGAAGACACTTGCTCCATCTGCCTGGAGTATTTCAGGGATCCAGTGATCATCCCCGATTGTGGGCACAACTTTTGCAGAGCCTGCCTGAGCCAGTTCTGGGGGGAGTTGGAAACTGGGGCATCGTGTTCTGTCAGTCTCAGACTTTCTGCTTGAAAAATGAGGACAATAAAAGTGTCTTAACATACAGGGTCTGTGTACGGATTCTGTGCAGATAATGTGCTGGAAGTGCTTTGAACACTTGAAAGATCAGATTGTTTCAAGAATTATTGTTGAGAACTTGTGGGGCATCCCGAACGCAGGGCATTGAGCGGGAATGAAATTTCTGTCATGGGTCTAAAGAAAAGTTTGTCTCTGAGCTCCTGCAGTTTCTGTCCTCTTTCCTTGTTTGCCCCCCAGAAAACGCAACTTTGGATCCAGCCAACTTTGGATCCTGCCTCATCCTGTCTGAGGATCAGGAGAGTGTGAGAGATGGAGATGCGGATCCAGATCTCCCCCAAAATCCTGAGAGATTCAATACACAAGGCCCCATGTGCTGGGGCAAGAGGGGATCACAGCGGGCAGATATTTCTGGGAGGTCATTGCAGGGAGTGAGGGGCATTGGGCTGTAGCGGGGACCAGGAAATCTGTGAGAAGGAAGGGCAAGTTGGCTCCTTGTCCTGAGGATGGGATCTGGGAGGTGGGGAAATGGGAAGGTGAGTATGGCCCCTCCTTCCCACCTGATGCCTCTGCTCTGTCCCTGCTTGAGGAGCCCAAGAGGATCCGAGGGACCCTGAACTCTCACCTGTCCTTTCACTCTGCAGATCCAGCAGCCCTTCTCCATGCATTCCCAGCATCCACCTTCTCAGGAGAAGACCCTCCAGCCCTTCTTTAACTCCAAGGACAAGCCATATGTGCAGGATTGAGACTGGCTGGCCCTTGTCTCAGTCCTGGTGCAACTCTCCCTTCTCAGACCAGCTTTCTACACAGCACTGATTGGCTTGCTGTTGGGTCAGTCAGGAGAGGAAGCCCGCCTCTTGTCCCTCCCCCAGGCAGCTTTCCCAAAGGAGTCACTTGTTTGGTTCATGTCCTCTCTGAATAAAGTGACAAAGGGCTGCATTCCTCTCATGGCAACAGGAGAACAGGGCCTTCTCTGCAGTGGCTCCGTGTCTGTGGAATGCTCTCCCCAGCAGAGAAGTTTGCCTGGTGCCTTCATTAGAAACCTTTAGGCACCAGGCAAAAATGTCCCTTTTTAATCAGGCCTTTGGTTAAACTGCTTGACGTCCTTTTAAAATGTTCTTGGGTTGTTTTTATTCTGATTATATATGTTGTGATTTTTTTCTGTGAACCACCCTGAGACCTCCAGGTACACGGTATATAAATTCAGTGAAGAAGAAGAAGTGAATGGAGGGGGGCGGGGGAGGGGGGCGACAATTCATTCATTAGCCTGCAAAGTGGTCTGAGCCTGACGTGCTGATAGTAAAAGAAATACAACAAACTCCACCAGCTCCCACAGGGAAATGGTTCTTTAAATGAGCAGCCACCAAGGACGGCTTAATATAGTTCCACCATATCAAAGCGTCTCGGATATCATCTCCAAGAAAACAGAGATCCTGAGTAATCACATCTGAATTTCCTGGAAAGGAAACCCTCCTATTTGCTGACATAAAAGAGAGAAAACAAAACCAGCTCCCTCTTCCCGGTGACTCCGCCATGGCTGCCACTCGGGGTCCCGTCCGGGATCTCTGCGAGGAAGCCACTTGCCCCATCTGCCTGGAGTATTTCAGGGATCCAGTGATCATCCCGGAGTGCGGGCACAACTTCTGCCGATCCTGCCTGACCCAGTATTGGGAGAAATCCGAGGGAAAGGCTACCTGCCCTCATTGCAGGAAAACAGTGAAGCAAGGCAGCATCAGGAGAAACCAGCAGCTGGCAAATGTTGTGGAAATAGCCCAGAAATTCAGCCATCTGGGGGGCAAAGAGGAGGGAGAAGGAAAAGTGAGGGTCTGCGAGAAGCACCAGGAGCCCCTGAAGCTCTTCTGCCAGGAGGATGAAGCCCCCATCTGTGTGGTGTGTGACAGATCCAAGGAGCACAAAAGTCACGAGGTGGTTCCTCTGGAGGAGGCGTCGCAGGAGTACAAGGTGGGGAAAGGCAGTGGATCTTTATTGGGGGTGGAAGAGCTGCAGACCAGAGGGGCTTGCAAAATAAAAAATAAATATAAAATGTTGTAATGAATTCTCTCGTCTTGCAGCCCAAAAGGAATCCTCCAGCAAGAGATTTTGTGCAGCCTGATAAAACTAAACGTCTGAAACTTTATACAATAAACATTTTTCTTTTTGAGGGATTAAAGTGCCCCCAGTGACCCCCTGAATGCAGGCTGCAGTAAGTCCCCGGGAGGAAAGATTACAACATCTAGGATTAATTTAATAAAGAGGAGGGAGGAGATGTGGGAGGTGTGTTCAGTGTGGGGGACAAATAGCAAACCCCCCATGTTTCTCAGCTCTGATATAGGGCAGCCCCATTTCTGCCTCCTCTGGGATGAAAAAGGGGAACCTCTGCAAAACACCCAGGGATGTGGGGCAGGGAGCAAACATACAATTCAGCTTGCCTGTCAATGTATAATGCAGCCCAACTTGGACTTTGTTTTCTTTTCAGGATCAGATCAGCAGCTGCCTAGACAATGTGAGGAAGGAGAGAGAGAAAATTCTAGTATTTAAAGCAAACACAGAAAAGGAAAGCCAAGACCTGCTTGTAAGCACTATTGTTACTACTTTAAGATGAAAAATGCTACAGTCTAGAATCAATATCTGGGGGGGGGGGGGAGAGAATATGGAATACAGAAAGAGGTTTATTTTATCTCCCACAGAGCATGAAAGACCATTTAAAGGAGGGGTTGGACTTGTGAGTTTTTATGAACCTCTTTCTCTGTTGAATATGTCAGAAGTGTCCTTCCAAGGGAATTCAGATAACTGGCCTCTTCATCCTGCAAGAGCAGACTAGATGCCTGATTTTGGCCCACTGTTCTCTTCTTTCAACCTCTTTGCTGCAGAAACAAACATGTGCAGAGAGGGAAAAGATGGTGGCTGAGTTCAGGCGACTGCACCAGTTTCTGGAAGAACAAGAGAAGCTTCTTCTGGCCCAGATGGCAGAAGTGGAGAAGGAGATTGCAGCCCAAAGGGAGGAGCACCTGGCCAGACTCTCCAGGGAACTCTCCTCTCTTGACAGCCTCATCCGGGAGATGGAGGAGAAGCTTCAGGAACCAGCGAGTGAACTCCTGCAGGTCAGGCCTCATCCTGATGCGAGAGGGTGGAGGGGGCTGCTTCAGACAACAGGCAGGAGAATAACATCTTAGCCCCCCCCCCCCCCGCCAAAGAAACCTGTTCTAAAATAAACAATTGGTACATGAAGTGTGGAAGGCCTGGTATCGCAAAAGCGGCCTTGCTTGATCAAACCACAAGCCCCTTCATTCTCTCATCATGTTCTCACATTGACCAACCAGAGGTCTCTGGGAATCTTTAAAAACCAGTAGCTCTCTGCCCACCTTTTTCCCCAGTAAGTGCTGGTCAGCTGCTTAGTACAGTGGTACCTCGGGTTACATACGCTTCAAGTTACATACGCTTCAGGTTACAGACTCCACTAACCCAGAAATAGTACCTCGGCTTAAGAACTTTGCTTCAGGATGAGAACAGAAATTGTGCTCCAGCGGCAGCGGGAGGCCCCATTAACTAAAGTGGTGCTTCAGGTTAAGACCAGTTTCAGGTTAAGAATGGACCTCCGGAACGAATTAAGTACTTAACCTGAGGTACCACTGTATTGATAACTGGGGTCATCCGGAGGTTTGGAGCACGTTGTCAGCAATATGCTGGTGACTCTCCTTTACATTTGCAGGTGAGGCAGTGGAAGTGCTGGACCAGTGTCTTGTCTCTCTAACAGACTGGATGAGAGTCAACAAACTGAAAGGCAATCCAGATAAGACTGAGGCACTCTTAGTGGGTGGTTCCTTAGACCAGAAGGGTGGGAGATGGGCTGCTCTTGATGGGGTTACACCTCCTCTGAAGGAGTGGGTACATCGCTTGGGGGTTGCACATAGGGCTTCCTCTGAAGTCAGTTTGTATTATTTAGTTGTTCTTGTTTTGTTTTTATTATGAATTTTATGTTTTTGTGATTTTATTTGGGGAACTGCTGAGAGACCTGCGGGTATAGGGTGGTATACAAAATGATAATGACAACAGCAGAAATAACAACAACAAACTGATGACAGTGCTCTGGCTCCACTAACATCTTTCTTTCTTTCCTTCCAGGATATTGGAAGCTTCTTGCAGAGGTAAGTGATGGGAAAACCCCTGCCTTATTCTGATGCTACAAAAGTTCCTGTTTAACAGGTGGGAAACTCGCTCTCCTGTTCCTCCTTCCAGAGATAGCTTAGGACTCCATCGTCCATTCCACCTTCCCACCAGAGCGGTACCTATTTATCTACTTGCACTTTTTGGCGTGCTTTCGAACTGCTAGGTTAGCAGGAGCAGGGACCGAGTAACGGGAGCTCACCCCATCGTGGGGATTCGAACCGCCAACCTTCAGATCGGCAAGCCCAAGAGGCTCAGTGGTTTAGACCACAGTGCCACCCTCGTCCCTTAAATATCTAGTGTATTTTAGGCTCCTGCTGGTTCTTCTTCAGACATAAGAATGTGAGAAAGGGCCCTGCTGGAACAGGCCAGTGGACCATCTCGTCCAGCATCCTGTTTTCACAATGATTAACCAGATGCCAATGCGAAACCCGTGGTGAGCAGGATCTGAGCCCCAGAGGACACTCCCCTCCTGTGGTTTCAGAGGCACCACTGCCTTTGAGCCAGCCATCGTGAAGAGAAGGCGCTGAGAGCCTTCTCCCCCAAACACCAGCAACATATTCAAACACTCATGAATTTTGAGAGTCCTCCATGTTTAGGAAATACTGCTTTAATTTCAAAGATCTTCTCTATTTTTAAAATATACCCACTGTGCTAAAATACATTTATAATGTTAAATGCAAAATCCATTCTAAAGCATTCTGAACTTCCTTATATTTCAGAAATGCACATACCAGATATATTTTGTTTTGCTCATTAATCACTTGAAATGCTTCACTAAAACTGGTGTAGTCCTAAAATCTCTGCATAAGGACCCAGTATTGCTCACTTTCATAAAAAAAATAATTTGCATATATCAGCTTCTTTACCTTCAATCTCATATTCATATATTTCCTTCAGCATATTTTGGAAGCAGGTGTGTGTTTGTTGTTCTTCAACTTAGATGCTTTCTAAATCCACACATCATCCTATATGCTCCTTTTTGCCATAGGAAAATCCTGCTCCCAAGTCTTCATGATATATCCATCATGCCTTTTCATCAGGATGAGACACCTGCCTTGTCTGAAAGTCCTTTTAATTCAAAGGATGGTGGCTTGACTTTGTTCTTCTCCTCCCAGGTCTCAGGAGAAGGAGAACTTAGAGGATCCTCCTGTGGCTTTTCCTCCTGCCCTGAAGTGGAAGATTTGGGACTTCTGCGATATTAATCCCTTCCTGGAGGGAGTCATGGAAAAATTCAGAGGTAATAAAGAAGGGCTGAAAGGATTGTTAGCTGGATGTTTAGAAGTGTTCATAACAAGCTCCAGGTCATACGGAATATTAGCCAAGCCAGGAAGTTTTATTTATTTATTCTCTTTCAAAATCTAGAAGCCGCACTTTTATATGTAGATGAGGGTCCTGGGGGCCCTGCTCCTCCTCCCTGAACTTTGACATGACCTTATGCAGGGATAGCCAGTAGGATGAGTTTCAGATAGTTTTAACTGCAACTCCCATAAACTCCAGCTGGCGTGGCCTGTGGTTAGGGATGATGGGACTTGTAGTCCGCGACACCTGGCTACAATCTCATGAGCTCATATTCTTGTTGCCAGGTTTGTTGTCTGAATGATAGTGTGATGCTAAATTCTGTTCCTCTTTCTCTTCCAGACACTGTGGAATATGGACTTCAGCTGCAAAAGGGTACATATAATAATAATAATAATAATAATAATAATAATAATAATATTTCTACCCTGCCCATCTGGCTGGGTTTTCCCAGCCATTTTCCCAGGCACAAATTTGGGAGAGATGGGATCCACTTCTCAAAAGACCAGGCCACTGCAGCTCTTCCGTCCATGCCTTCTTTCCCCTTCTTTCCCAGAGGCATCCAAGGGACTCCTGCATCTCACTGCAGAACATGGAGTGGACTCTCCTTCCTTGGAGGTTTTTAAGCAGAGTTGGGTGGCCCCCTGTGGTGGATGCTTTAGTTGGGATCCCTGCATTGCAGGGGGTTGGACTAGATGACCCTTGGGGTCCCTTCCAACTCTACAACCATATGATGCGCTTTCAAGAATCCCAAGCAGGACATTTCACACAAAGGGGTCGGGGAGCCCAGGGACGTAGCGTGGGTTGTCAGCACCCGGGGCAAGGCAAGTAATTTGTGCCCCCCCCCGCTGCACTATCCCTCCCCCAGATAGTCCCTCGCTCTCTCTCCGCACCGCACCGCACGCCTGGCACCCTCCCCTCCACAGTGGGCGGCGACCCGGCGGCTCGGATCGGATTCGCACAGCCAGCACTGCAGTGAGAGAGAGTGAGTGAGCCAGGTAGGGGCAGAGAGCTGCGAGTGCAAGCGCCCCCCCCCCCCGATGTTGCGCCCGGTGCGGCCGGCCCCCCCTGCACCCCCACGCTACGCAAGGGGGGGAGCCTAACCACTTTCTTGCTTTTTCTAAACTATCTGGAAGGATGGGGTCTAACATTACATTAAACTGATTGGCAGCAAGTGCTCTCGCTCTTTTTCTAGTTTTACCTGGTATGTCAAGCATGGTCTGTGATGGGCTATAATATAATGTTAAATATGTAACTGAAAGTTGAATGGTGGTTACAACATATAACCTACAATCATATGATGGGCTTTCAAGAATCCCACAACCCACATACCCATCCCTAATCCATTATTAACCCTTCTTTATCTCTCCAAATCCT